>NW_013666581.1:22311-35288 GCF_000517525.1 Limulus polyphemus | reverse complement strand
TTTACCAACGAATAGTGGGATTGACCGTCACATTATAATGCCCCCACGGCTGAAAGGGCTAGCATGTTTGGTGGGACGGGGATTCGAACCCGCGATCCTCATATTGCGAGTCGAGCGCCCTAACCACCTGGCCATGCCAGGCCCTCTTGCAGTGAATCGTATTTTTAAACTTCAGATGTTATACCTACTGATGTGTTACAAAACCACCAGAATAGAATAAAAGAAACAGCGCAAGAAAGTACACACACAGACTGAGTTTTGATTTATAACTTTTTTTATACGACACACATGTATAAATACATATTTTCTACGCTTCTGTAATAAAACTTCCTAAAAATTAGATAAAGGGGACTCGTGACATTGAGATATCTAATATTTGTAACAGTAAAATATACAAAAGTTTTACATTTGTTCCGTATAAACACATAAAACACTTGTATTATTATTATTATTTCATGTGGCTATACATCAAAACACAGATATTTTAATACTATGGATAACTAGGTATAAATTTCTTTTTATATATTTATCTCAAGTACAAAAATTATTAAAATTATTGACAAAAACTCTTCCGTAGATTTATCAAGCTACAACATAGAAACAAAACTTTTTCTGCGCGATCGTCGTAATCCATACGTGATAACAGTAACTGTTGTAGTTATGTATACTCTCTAACGCATTGACTTTCTAGATAGAACTACGTGGTTTATTCAGCACTTAATACGACCTTATATGTCACAGACTTGAAAATGTGTAAAAGCCACGGTTCTTTTGTGTGGATTCTATTTCAGATTTTCTTGGTTTTATACGAGTGCCTACGTTGTCTTCCCTCGGTTTTAATCACAATGCGTATTAAAAGTTACTTTTTAAAGATAATTCAAACTGAGTTTAAAATTTGAAGGTAAAATTTTACCAAAAACACCACTAATGGTCAATCGAGGGAACTTTGTTCCCATAGTAACAACATACATTTTCATCTATATATATATTTTTTTTAGGGAGTTAAAAGAAACCTTTTCCAATATTAACCCATTTCAAATTTTACAAGGATTAACCTTTAAGGCACGAATTTACTGAAATTTTTTTTCTAACAACCTGACCCGTGATCCCTATAAAAAAAACTGTATGTTTAAGAGTAATTTTTTTATTTACGTGTTTTACTCTGTTCTTTGATAGGTTTTAAGAAGTAGTTGTTCCTTGTCGTTTAGGTAATGGATTGTCTTACATAATTATAATTACACACTTTCACTTCCCACAGCTACAAACTCCGAGGAAAAGTTCGGGATAAGTTAGGAAAAGTGAAGCTGACTTTTGAGCTTGAAGTGTGCCGATTGCCCAGAACCGAGCTGCTTGGAGTAAGGAGGAAACGGCTGAAAGGAGACTCTTGGCACTACAAACGTGTTTGTGAAGAAGTTCTCAAACTGGCATCCTTGTGAGGCTAGAGAACACTGATATGGCCACTTTAAAACAACTTAGTTTCTTTTAACATGCTGTAGACTTTGTAATCTCTGATTATACCCAATCTGTAACAATACTACATCATTTAAGTTGACGTATAATGATTTAGGTTTTACTTAAAAGACTCACGTTCAGAGAATGCCCATATTCTGTGACCTTATAATTCAAGTGTTTATTACATTTGTCTCTAATCTCTTATAGACTTATACCATACCTCAGTTTTTCGTAGTATCATCGTTTATTTTGTATATATATTAACAAAAGCTGCTATTTTTTTATTTTTACGAATAATTTAAAACTTCCAACTTTTCCTCCTAGGTTTGCTTTGATATTACAGTAAGGTGGAACAAAGTAATGGTATTTTGTCGAATCTAATGTGAAATTGGATTATTTTAATTTCTATTGTTAGACGACTGGTGGTGTAAGATGTATCAGATTAAGGACTCTCTGGCTCCTCCTAAACTATCATTATTTTGAAAATTAATCGTGTCAATTATCTCAAACAAGGGAAAAATTCCCCAGTGTACAAGAAAGAGGAATTCTCCAATCAATCCAGTATCGCGACAAAAGTTTATTGAACTCGTAGAGCTTTCCATGAAACTATATATATACTGCACACTGTGGTATCAGGCACGGGAAAAACCAACTTGTGGTAATCATGTTTCGTCATGTTCTGATGCTGCGACAGATTGGTTAATATAGACGACACTTCAAAGATCTTAATCTGAACCATCTACTAAGTAAGGTACGACGACCAAGAGATTTAATGTAGGGCTTAAATTTGTGCTAAGATATGGATATCAAATACCGACAATAAAAACATCACTACACACTTATGGTACACCAGAGTTACATTGTCAAATAAATAATTTTTTTTTATACTGACCACTTTAAATAATGCAAATATTTCAATAAATTCGAGAAACAGCAACTTAAAACCCACGAAAATAACAAAAATAAATAATTTCAGCAAGACAACGTAAAACTCGACTTAAATGTGGAAAGACTACTTAAGTTACTAGGCGGCAATTCCCAGCAAAAAACACATAAAAAAACAACACTAACGAACAGGGCGTAATTATGTTTTCCAAGACTTCGTTACATGGATTTTGTGTTCGTGAAATAAAAGAGCTTCCGATCAAAATTCAAATTTGAGACTACCTAATGTTTTGTTTGCCTCGTGCTCCGTATCACTCCGAACGACAGTTTGCGTACGTCTTGTGCTTTCACCCATAACGTAACATACGCTTCCTACATTCTCGCATTTAGTTTTACACGAGCCAGTACCATCCCCGAGACAAGAAAACCAGTTAACAAATATATATGCAAATTAAGTGGAGATTAACTGAAAAATGGCTGTTACAGATTGTGTAGTTGATGACTATTACAACTAAAAAGAAACAAAACGTTGCTTCGTTCGAGATATTGATAAAATGATATATGGATGTTTGTGTAGAAATAGCTGGAAATGTTTGTCATCAAAAGTTATGTATTTAGCTGGAAATGTTTGTCATCAAAAGCTATGTATTTAACAAAATGTAGCCATAATAAAAGATAAACCAAATCCTTTTAAATGTAACACGAATCTCGAGATACAAATCTGCAATTAGAGAAAGTGGTCTACTCGACGTGCTTGAGTGCACGTAAACCCTAATTAAGAAAAAAAAATATACAGCGCAAAAATTAAAAGAATTATAAATATAAAGAGTGGGAATGATAGTGTTGATTGCACTATGTAATTGATTAAGCCAACCAACTTTACTGTACAGCAGCACAGTTTTTCCTTACATCAATTAATGCTATAGATGAAGTGAAAATTATATTTACTGGTTTCAAGCAATTTGAACGGAAATCCAAATACTATTTCCTGAGCCATTACACCTTTATAATAATCACCAAGCTACTGCTTGATTATAATAATTACGGAGTCACTACGCTGTTGGATTTTATTATTGAGCACTCAAATGATTTCATTATTTACAAAGCTATTACAAAGGTTATAATAATTACCGAGCTACATTTATAGTTGTAAGTATTATATAAGTACTATGATGATTATATTATTTACCGACATAGAACGACGAATGTAAGGAACGAGCTGCTATGATGGTTATAAATAACGAAAATAATTAAAACTTCGATGAGTGTCTAGATAACTTTTGGTAAAAATATTCTCTAATATATTTGCGAATATGCGTTTCGTCAAACAGCTTGTTTTCAGGTTAAATTTACGGTCGAAGAGAACTAAACACTCGAACTGGCGTTTTTAAGTGTTTTACACTCACACACAAAAAAAGAAACCTATCATTCTATAGGTATTTGAAGAACTTGTAGCATTTCGCCACAATTTAATTCTTCGTATTTTTAGCCGACACTAGGCAGCTGATACATAGTTGAACAGAGTTGTTTAAACATTTGTTTAACAACAAGTGAAAGCTTGGAATGGTCTATTCTTTCCTTGGGCTGTGTCTGTGGGCCAGACTAGTTTCGAAGAATTCCACTCCTCATCAGTGACCCTGGACACTACCACCGAATGAAACTTCAGACCAAACCAAGTCCAAGGTCACTGATGAGGAGTGGAATTCTCCGAATCTAGTCTGGCCCTTAAACATCTTTGTTCAAGAACTAAACACTGTTAACAGACCATCATGAAACTGATTAATCTAAACATCTTTGTTCAAGAACTAAACACTGTTAACAGACCATCATAATTACAGATACAGGGATTAAGAAAGTGTTAGATTAATTAGTTTCATGATGGTCTGTTAACAGTGTTTAGTTCTTGAACAAAGATGTTTAGATTAATCAGTTTTGATTGTCTAGTTTATTAGCACTTCCATTTAGATATGTAGAACACTACGCATACTAAAATTCGCAAAATAGACTGATCAAGTGACGTGTAAGAAGGATGTATGAGCCAGATCTAAAAAGGTGTAATCACATGATGGTCATTCTGGAGAAGGAAAGAGCAGGGATATCTCCGACTTTCAAAGTGCCATTATAGTTGTCATCTGTCCAGCTGAAGTGGCGTTTCGACTGGCTGTTCAAAGACATTTGACTCTAGGTATCAACTGTGGCATTAGAAAGGAACTACATCTATCACTCAGAAAAACTGTGACGTCAACGTTAGTTAATGACGGAGGAAAAAATAACAACAGCGACTGAATAGGCTGGTAATGTATAAAAGATGTCCAACCATCTATTAATTGATCGATACAATTCAGGTATTTCCAACCATATCATACGAAACACAACACGAAACCTGTAAAAAACTACTTATCTCAGATGCAAGTAGGAAATATTATTTTACTGGTGCATAGGGCATAACACATGTGATGTGGTACGATAAGTCACGCTTCCACCCTTTTCTACACTGAAGACAGAGTAATTATATGTAGAAGAGGACAAGGTACTAAACACCTGCCTGTTCTGTTCTTTTTCTCGAAACAGCTTTCCTTTCTGAAGCATACACATACATCTCAGAATATAAAGAGTGGTTAACAAGATATTAATTGGAACAATGATGTTTCAGTTGTACTACAGATCACAGAATTCTTATGCTTCTCAGCGTATACTTCACCTCAATCAACCTACGTGCGTATACTTTATTTCTGTCAACCTATCTGTGAACACTTTCCCAATCATCAATCATAATTAAATAAACACATATTTAGCATAAATTATTGGAGGTGATGTAAATTGTGAGAGGAAGATTTTCATGAAAGAAGTTTGGGTTCCGTTAGAAGAGCGAGTAACATTTAGAATGTAACTAGATGTTATTGTTGGCCATGTGCTAGAATGTAACTAGATGTTATTGTTGACCATGTGCTAGAATGTAACTAGATGTTATTGTTGACCATGTGCTAGAATGTAACTAGAGGTTATTGTTGACCATGTGCTAGAATGCAACTAGATGTTATTGTTGACCATGTGCACCTCCACAAATGCTGTACTTCCAATTTAATGGATAATCGTTGTTTTAAAACAATAATGCAACAATCTGCCGACACGTATTGTTTGAAATAGCTCAAAGTACCAAAATTATAATCGTATGCCAAAGCAATTGACATTGGTGAACCAAATGCTCATCAAGCTCCTCAGTAAATGGGTCACGATTGAAGAAGACACCCTCTGTATCTTGTGAAAACTGTCATACCAAGTTCGGGAGATTTTTACGGCGAAAAACCGTCAAAGTTCTTATTAGGTAAAAAATGTGGGTGTGTGGGTGGGGGAGGGGGGGGGTAAAGAACTGCCAGTTGTTCATGAAAAACACACACATTGTACCATAGAAGTCAAACATTTGGTATAGTCCTAGAGAATTAAATATGAATGAAATTCCAATAATGAAAGTACGTCATTGGTAATATCTATGTTTGAAACATTTCTTTTTCGGGGGTACGGACCGTTTCGGTGCATTTTACTCATTCAACAGGGGGAGAAACAGTAAGGCTCATTTCATTTTCACATTTTATAATTTGTTGGTCCTTTGAGTTCTGGCCCTTGGTTTTATACAATAGCACTACAGTGTTGTTCAATTGCTGGTAACCAAAGAAGAAACAGAGCCAATTAAATGGCAGGTCATTTTAATGTGTCCAGGTTCACGTTATCGGACAAAGCCACGTAATGATATGTACCCGCACAACATGGACGTTATTATTTGTTGTTGTTGTTAAACACAAAGATACACAACAGGCTATCTGTGCTGTGCCATCACGGGTATCGAAGCCTGATTTTTGGCGTCGTAAGCCTGCAGATTTGTCGTTGAGCCAATGGAGGGGTGGGCGTTACGAGTCATTAATCAACTCCCCAACAGTTCATACGTGCTTCAACACAGCAACTAAAGAGTGATTATAAATAAAGCCATAGCGTTTGTGAGATATGGCACGTTGAACTGTGAAACTTTCTTTATAACCACTCAAGTCAGTAGTGGTAACTAAACAGTATGGAAAAGATTCCATGAGTCGAGGAAACTTACTTCAGCTCTTTGAGCTTTTGCGGAGATCTCGAGATTTTCCGGCAATACTAATGGACGACTGTGCTAGGTTTCATGTCTTCGAATGATCAACGGGAGGTTCGTATCTGCGATGCGCGAGGCGAATGATAGACTCGGTGAAACATCGTTAGGTATGACTGTTAGGATGGTTGTTCCGTTATGGTGGTGGTGGTGGTAGCGGCACCACATATCGTGCTTCAGATTCTTCGCGGAGGGGGGGGGGGGGAGCGGTCAGATTTTGTCCTAATGCAGGAAATAAATGATATACTGTCCACACCGTGATGGGCTACCTTAAATAACAAAGCTTAGTTCATAAATTAGTTAACAGGAAGTCAAGCTGTAAATCCCACTATACATTTCCAGGGTATCTCATTAAAAAACGTTAAAAAAAAAGCTCATCAGGTCGGCTGGGATAATTTTTTTGTTTTGTTTTGAATTTCGCGCAAAGCTACAAGAGGGCTATCTGCGCTAGCCGTCCCTAATTTAGCAGTGTAAGACTAGAGAGAAGACAGCTAGTCATCACCACCCACCGCCATCTCTTGGGCTACTCTTTTACCAACGAATAGTGGGATTAACCGTAACATTATATCGCCCCCACGGCTGAAAGGGTGAGCATGTTTGGTGTGACGGGGATTCGAACCCGCGACCCTCAGATTGCGAGTCGAGCGCCCTAACCACCTGGCTATGCCGGGCGGCGGCTGGGATAAGCCAAACATAGTAGTGGTCTAGACGAAGGTTTAAACTTCGTACTCTTGTTACATTTTAGATAATAAAAAATACGGAAATTATAAACATGTGTTGGTATACCAGCTTAAAAAATGTTTTGTCATTACAGTAATGTTAACCCGAAAGATATTTGGTATTTTCATTTGTGGCATATGGGCTAAACGACCAAGGTTCAAACATAGTCGTACCTATTTTAAAAATGCTGGCTAGAGGGAATGCAACACCCGCCGCCTACACAACTATTCGTAATGGAATAGTTGAACTGACTAACTTTGATAAAGCGCCCACAGCTAAAAGAATAGATCAAGTTCAATGACCACGGTTCGAACCTTAGACCTCATGATACGCACACTCGCCACTAGGCTCACACGAGTTACAGTGAAAGAAAACATGAGAATACAAGACACTACGGAAACACCATCGAAGTTTGTAAAACATAAAGACTGGACTTCTTTACTCCTCTATAACGTTTTCTGGGAAAGAGTCCTTCAATTCCGTATTAACGGTGAAAATGTACGTCCGTTATAAAAAAAAATGTACGTACATTTTTGTCTGGTGCAAAGCTACACAATAGGCTCTCTGTTTACCGCTGGGATTCTAACCCCGAAATTGTGATTAAGCCCGTAAACTTTTCGCTGACCTGCGTTGTACATAATCGTCTTAATATACAGTTCTGCATGCTTTTATAACAGTACAAAACTGGACCACTCTAAAACAAGCAAATATGATTAAAAGGTTAAATTATAAAACATAATTAACAATAAACAAGACAATGTTTCTGAGACGTAAAAAAAAAGAAGAAAATAAATATAAAGCTAAATATATTCTGATCGTGAAGTTGGTGTAAAATTAAAGTACGTTAAGTAAAATACACAATATTCTTTGATGCAACGTCATTAATGTACTTCTCTGCAATGAGTATTATCTTCTGTAGTTTAAATTCAGCTCATAATTTCCCGAACGCAGTACGTAAATTGTGCATGCTTCGTCGAGCTTCAGTCACGTCGTCTGCGATAAAACAAAACATTAATGAAATATGAATTTTACGCGAACCTCCAGCTTTTACGAGTAACTCGATGACTCAAATCAAACTTTAAAACGCTCTTAATTATGTTTTATTATACTTACATAGTTATATTTCGAAGGTATTAAAACATAATTAACTAATAAATAAACAGAATGTCACAAAAGTGTACAATGATTGATGAATAATACGTTCGAAGGCTGAAGCTTGTTGAAGATTCTCATTGGCTGAAAAAAAAATCGATCAAGTCGGCTAGCTCCTCCTGCGCATAACGAATTTAGGAAGCTGTCTTGCTCTGATCAGAAGTTATTATTATTATTATTATATACTTGTGGTTTTTAAGAAGATTATGGCCAAACACATTACAACACTAAAAAAACTCAGCCGAAACATAGAGGAATCTTAGATCTGATAATAAAACAAGTAAGAAAGGTATTCATTTATTTATGTCTGGATATTATAGTACTCTAAGGTAATTATCAAATATTATAATATATTTGTTGAATTTTTCACTTGCTTTTAAAAATTTATTTCGTTACTACTTAATACTATCAATTTATTAAATGTGTTTACAATATTTGTCCATTTTTACCAATAATGACATTGACTCTCACAAAATTGCTACGCCATTAATGGTGGTCCTACACAAGCTCTATTGAGACATCGCAAAAAACGTCGAAGACCTCAACGTATGTAAACATATAAAGATGGACTTTTCAAAATGAACGCACTTAAGGTTCGGGTATTGCTGTCTCTTAATTTTGAACTACAGACCACATGGAATTGTGGCAGCTGTAAAGAGAGCTTTGTCAGGCCTTTTGAACCGCATAATGGATTTGACTGTCACTTTCATAATGCGCTCATAGCTGAAAGCATGGAGCGTGTTTAAAGCCATCACATCTCGAATCCCGGACCCTTCGAATCATGATTTCTAACAAATCGCTTATAAAAATAACTTTATATCAACTGAACTATTTATAAAAACAATAATCAACAGTCGATCAAACAATATTTTATCAATCAAACATGTACTATCGACAAAACGAGTTAACTTTAATTCTAACCAAACCTGAAGAAATGCAAATACTTTATCCTTTCATCAAAAATCACGCAACTACTTTTATTACAGTTCTTCATATAATAACAAAACATTTCTCAATAAATGAACGTATTCTTTGCTCAAACAATTGTTTAAGTTTCTACTTCCTAATGAGTTTTTTGTTGTTGTTTTTTTTTGGATTTTGCAAGTTGGTTAAAATAAATTGCGTGACAGGGGGAGACAGGATGTAAAGATGAGATTTTTATAAGTCGCAGATAGAAAAAAAAAAAGAGAAGTGAGGGGACTCAAGGGGGTTATACTAATGCCACCTTGTTGTCTGATTAATGAAATGGAGCTGTATGTGTCTGCTATTATCGACACCAGTGTCTCAGAACAATCGCCTGAGTGGTCCCCGGAGAAATTGGCTCAAGTACTAATTTAAAGAGAACGCACACTCAGAAATAGATGGTGGTAGAATATAACAAAAGCAGATATATAATGCTTGAAAGTTTCTATTCCGTATTGTTTTGATACACAAAAGGGTTACTGCATTCCCCTCTATGTTTGTAAGGTTCTCCTAGTGGATCAGCGGTAAGTTTACCTATTTACAACGCTAAAATCGGGAGTTCGATTCCCCGCGTTGGATAAAGCGCAGATAACCCAGTGCGTAGCTTTGTGTTAAACCACTTGTAAGTCACACAACATGCATAACCCAGCGACAAATCGATTTGATCTTCACTCAGGCTTACAACTTAAAGATTTAAAACCAACCAATAACCCTACTTCTACAGATATATTTATTTCCTAGTTAATGACAACTAACGATTCTACAAAGTATTATGAATAACACCTGTTAACACTAATAAAATTTGAAATACACTTTCACATTATACGAGTTTGATGTTACATTGAAAACCTACCATTAACGTACAACCTGTTGTTCTTTTTCAAATTGAACAATTCACAACAATCCCAAAGTTAACTCGGACTGTTTTTATCATTATTGTTACAAAGTTTGCCCGACAGGATATTTTTAAAGTTTGTACGTTTAGTTCAAAACGAAGTAAGGTTTTATACATCCACAGTATATAAAATCGTGTGGCGGAGGGTGATTTAAATTGTAAATATCAAAGCTAAAAAAAAATACCAATAATTTTTAAAATATTCGAAATTCAAGATCAAATATATTGCTAAGCGATTTGGTAGTAAATCACTTCTAATGGTCTCTAGCAAGTCGATGCTGACGATGGCATGTAATTAAGACAATATTTGAGATTCTGAAAACATCTCAATTTCGACAAATCACCAGGAGGTAAGTGGTTACGGAACCTAAAGACGAGGTGCGAGGCTGAGTAAAAGAGGTTTTTGGGGTCGCATTATCTTGAATCGAGCAGATTGTGCGAGAGAACAGGTTATTTATGACTAGAAGCCGTCAACGCGCATTGAAGAAGACGCAGCGGCACGAGTCTCGGGAGGTCGTTTCGTTCTATCGACCAACGGAAATGGGTTTCTATAGTTTGCTGGTGGCATCTATGTTAGTGGAGGTAGAAGATCTCGACTAAGCTATACTCACCGGAACCAGTGGTCAGCTCACAATTTCCCCCCCGAAAATGTAGGAGAAATTCTCCCATTAAGATAAGAAACTCGGCAGGAATGCAAGCAAATACATTAACTCGTAAGCCAAGTCAAGTTAAGTGCTGGTCACTTTCTACAATAATGAAGTAAGTGCTAAACAAACGTTTCGTCGAACAAAGAACCTTACTTCTAAGATTTAAATGTCTGGCTTACGTTTCAGCGACACAATTTTGGTAGGAAAAAAAAAATCTAATTTCATCCGTAAACGTTATTTTTCGCCCTGGATTTACCGAGTCAGATGCCTTTTATTACTTAAAACGTACTGGCGAACATGTGCTGTATATACTTTAGTCAGTGCTTAGCTATATTTAATTAAAGATTTTTAATGATTTCCATCTATGGTTTGCACATCAATCATGTACATTAAACTACATACGAAATATTCACTGCTATAGTTATATATACTGAACGAGCGGAGGCAGTTATATTATACTCTAGACAACGGCGTCTCATCTCATTCATATTTTTCCGCTATTTTTGTTGGCTTTTCATCAATTTTGAACTCGTACATGGAACTTTAACATCGCCACTGTTGGCGCGAGACCAAAACAGACAGACTTTTGGTAAGACATGCCCTATTAAAAGACGCTGAAAAATATGTAACAACGCTATAAGGTTTTATCTGTCTGAACTGTATGACGCACACAACAAGACGTTTATCTAGGATAACCATGGCTACATTCAGTAATAATATAAATCGTAATATTAAGTCTTAATATACAAAACGTTCTTTTCTACACAGACCATATCTACACTACATGGGTTATTGCTTTCCCATACCAACAACAAAGTAGCAGTTCTTTGCCCAAACACTCTACAATTGCTAGTTTTTAATTTGTACTTAAACGTTTCATGTTTAATGTAGTAAGTCATCTTATCTGAACATCCTAAACGTTTATGTTTAATGTAGTTAATAATCTTATCTGAACATCCTAAACGTTTATGTTTAATGTAGCTAGTCAACTTATCTGAACATCCTAAACGTTTATGTTTATTGTAGTTAATCATCTTATCTGAACATCCTAAACGTTTATGTTTAATGTAGTTAGTCATCTTATCTGAACATCCTAAACGTTTATGCTTAATGTAGTTAGTCATCTTATCTGAACATCCTAAACGTTTATGTTTAATGTAGTTAGTCATCTTATCTGAACATCCTAAACGTTTAGGCTTAATGTAGTTAGTCATCTTATCTGAACATCCTAAACATTTGTTTAATGTAGTAAGTCATCTGAACATCCTAGACATTTATGTTTAATGTAGTAAATCATCTGAACATCCTAAACATTTATGTTTAAAGTAGCAAGTCATCTGAACATCCTACTAACCAAAACATCACAATAAAATATCTTGTTCTGTTCGGAATTGAACTGTTTTTGGTTTACAGATTAAACGACATTTCCTTGCAATATCTATATTTCCTATGTTTAAGAGTTTTACAGAAAGAACGACATTTTGTAGTCAACAGCACATAAATTCAAAAAGATTTTATACAAGTCCTGTGTTCGTTAAAAAACTAAAACCTAAACTAGTCAGCATTCTTCCAAAAAAAACGCGAACTAATAACTTAATAATATATTACCAATGTGTCGATAATTGCTTTAACGATAGGACTAAAAGTGAAGTAATCTCGTCTTCATATCGACCATCCAGTTGGGTTTTCTCGACTAAGCGGTTTTTGCAATCGATAAATTGATGAATCTTAACCCGCATACAGAAAATAAATTTCAAATTTGTCAGACTGGGTAGGTGGAAAATGTAAGTAAATTATTTTAACCCTAACCGTCCTTACCCCGGTATTACCCGAACAGAGGTCTGATGTTTAACTATTTTTAAACAGAAATGATCAACATTTCGCTTTCCGTGTCAGATAGTCATATTTCTGTGAGATAAATGGCTTAAGAGTGTAAAAATCATAGAAAATAAATGATTATAAATAGATTTATTGTATAGTTTACCCTCACTTTAACAACCATTGCAATGCCTCTGAATGAACGACATTTTGGGTTCCTTGTAGAGTCACACACTGTCACTTTTATTGCATACGTTTTGCTGCTTGTGACTGGCAATCAAAAGACTTTTTTTTTTTTACATTTTACTCT
>NW_013666581.1:13917-21418 GCF_000517525.1 Limulus polyphemus | reverse complement strand
AAAAAAAAAAAAAAACTTAGCTTTCATGGATTTTTTTAAAATTTGGTACACTGATAGACCTTCACAGCCTACAATTAGATGTCTCATTTGGTGTAAATATACGCCACATGTGCAAAGTTATTTAAAAAAAACAACAACTCAAATTTGCCGAACATTTTTGCGCACTCCTACGCAAAAAAGTCACGTGATCTATGGGTCTGAAATTGTTACTACGTCTTCACCTCATTCGCATTAAAGACGACTGACTTAGAGCAGCAAAACTATAAGGTGAAAGGACGTGCATATACATAAGTTTTGGTTAGGCCAAGCAAACTAGATTAGCAGTTTCTAGCTCAAGTGTTCAAAATAATAATATGAGTGAACGGTTATTATTGATTATTCATTGTCAACTTTTCAGCACAAATTTACTAAATTTTATGACATTCTCCTAAGTGTTTAGCGTAACGTGATATTAGCTTAAGCAATTAGCATAAATAATGATGCACCGATTGTATTTCATTTTACCCACCATCATGTCCCAAGTTGAACAAAAACCGCGGCTTGGCTAACTAATAAATGAATATTTTCTGTATTTCCTTATCAATGCTATAAGTGTAACTACCAGTTTGGCCACTAATTTGGATTTTATTCCTTTAAGTTGCACACTGATTACCAGTTTGGCCTGCTAATTTTGGTTTCATTCCTTTAAGTTGCACACTGATTACCAGTTTGGCCGCTAATTTTGATTTCATTCCTTTAAGTTGCACACTGATTACAATTTTTTGGCCGCAACGTTTTTTTTTTTCACACCTAAGGTATTTTTGATCAGATCTTTACAGGCCTACTATTATAAAGGCTAAAAGATACGAACAAACAGACGCAAATTTAGCTTGAAGTAAGTTTTGCATCATACATACATACTTCTTTTTTTTTTTAAATAAAGTAACATTTGTTCTTTTTCTGCACGGGTAATTACGACTTTTTTAGATTGTTTATCAATTTGAAAATCAGAAATTTTATTTGTTCAAATACAATCACTGAAAGAAATCTTAAATGATTTATTCGTTTGTTTTGAAGTTAAGCACAAAGCTACGCAATGGGCTATCTGTGCTCTGCCCACCACTGGTATCGAAACCCGGTTTCTAGCGTTGTAAGTCCGCAAACGTACAGGGGGCTCTTAAATGATATAAATGCAAGAATACCATTTTTACTACACCATTTTGATCGATATGTAAGTCGAATTTTTTCTATATAAGGTTTTATTTGAAATAATAACTTTATAATAACATTCCTTAACCTCGCACACATTTTGAAAAGTTTGTTTAGATACAAACGAATAAACATTTCAATATAATCATTTCCGCCAATAATATGAATTGTAACACTTTTGTACGTGGTTCCTTTTAAAAAATGTAAAACAATAACAGTTTCGTAACATCAGGTTTTATAAAACCTACACTCTTGTTCAGCCCACGATTTAACAATCACTCTTTCTGCTAACCAAACTACTCAACGTTCTTTGTAATTTTAAATCAATAACAATATTTAGAAACTTACACAAACACAGTATCTATGTATAATTTTACAATATGTTATTTGAAGAATGAAATATTCCTTTAATTTTTCTCTACATAATACCTAAAGTTGTATTTTATTTATGTTTATTATATCGAAGCAATCGATTTATATTCTATGTTCATCATAATTGTATGTATTTGATAACTTTAATACCAGATGTCAGTTGTTGATACGACTGTTGCCTAGACACCTTTGGCGATTTACCGAGGCTAAATTTCGTTAACAAATAGTTTTATTTTTCAGAAACAATACGCTCTGTTCTTTCACTTTGGTTTCTCTCGAAATTTGGAGCTTTTACTATTTAATCATTTCTCATTAAAATAATAATTAATCTACAGTTTGAAAGTTTGCTTTCTCTGTAACTTGTATTGATTTCTAGTTTATTTATTATTGGATAATGTTGTTTTAATTTTAACGTGTAAACTTTAAATTCCTATCGTCTTAACAACGTTAGTTTGACTTGAACTCCTGGCTATTATCTATATATCTGGGAAATGGAAAGTAGTTAAAACTGCCAGGGTGTTAAGATATACATACTATATTAAAAGTATCAAATCTATAAAGACTTTGAACGAGTAAAAAGAGGTAAAGTGGTCGGTCAAATCGACCGAGCCCGTGTTGCGAGTTAACCTTTGGTAAAATAAATATATTAACAAGTAGTTAACTGTAGCCGTCTATTTCTATATTACATCTCTTAAGTGCTTTAAATCGTTAACATTTAAACCACACTCACACAAATTTTAATTACAAATTTGTACAGGATAACCACATTTTTTCCCAAAACGTTTCCCTGACTTTCCAGGCAAAATTCTAGCTTTTCTAGACACATAAACACGCGTAAGACACATTCATAATTAAACTTTTCCTCACATTTCTACCTAGTTAACACCACTTTAGCGTGTAATTTGGGTATAAAAGAGTAATGAAAACTTCAGACCATAATTACTTCGCTCTGTTGAACCACGAAATATCAAAGTAGTTACCTGGCGACTTTGTAAATATCGTATATTCGCACCTAAGTAGGTTTTTACGTAGGTAAAATCCATTATAGATAACCTAGTAGGGGGATGTATTCAATGATTCAATACAAGAAACAAATATTTACTATACAAATAACAAAAAGTTGTGATATGGTAGTTTCTCGAACCACAATTATTTCGCTCAGATTACAGAATCTAAAAGAACAAGTTACTTTACACGACTGATTCCCTTTCTTAAATAAACGTTTATATTCAGTAAAGAAGTAAGTTTTAAAGTATTCAAAGATTAAGCCTCCTTTAACGTACTTGGAAGCCAACGGCCGATGTACTCCTATTACAGCGTAGATTCTGCTAAGTCACCAAACAATCCCTTTTGGTATTTTTTTTTCCTTACAGCTTTCCTTCACTGTAAGCAATTCTATTTCTCTTTCGTCCTTGAGAATTGTATGCAAGACATCAGACAGCCAAGTTTTTCCAAGAATGTGCAAAAACCTTCCAGACGCCAACATGTTCCACACGTCTCACACAGAAGACTTGGTTATCAAGGCGAGTGAACACTAGTAATTTAGCTTAAGTCATGCAAGAATCACGCTAGAAACAGATATACTGACTCAAACTGTGGTATTTCCTATCAGGTATTCAATCGCTAATGAGGTGAAAAGTTTTTTCATGTTTTATGTGGCTTTCTGTACGGCAATTTTATTGAATGATCATTTTCTGTTGCTGGACATCACAATTTTCAAAAATAATAATAATCAAAGTAATTTATAACTTAAATTCGATTTCATTACCGCTTATTAACTATTTCTCAGTCAGGATTTTTCAGCATGAGCGAAAAGCTAGTTGATTACGACAGTTAAAATTCGTTTATTGTCATTCTTATTCCTGTTCAACAAAGCATAATATGAAAAATGTGGGGAGGGGAGGAACTTATAGAATATAGAACTTGCTCTTTCTGTTTACACTCAACAAAGCAATAATATGTAAAATCTAGGGGAGGGAACTTTAGAACATAGAACTTACTCTTTCTGTTTACACACGATTCCTTTACGTAAAAGTGCATTTCGAAGAGACTCCAGGAGATGATCAGGGGTGACGACAGCCCGTGCTGTGGACACATTATACAATGCCTGAAAAGCAAAAAAAAAAAACAAAAAAAACAACTAAATATATACATGTATTTACTGGAATGAATATAAAGAAAAATAAACAAAAAAAAATCTACCCGTATGATTTACAACAATATACATTTTTTAATCACGCACAAGTTATAAATCTACAGTTCTCAACTACCCACGTACGTTATTATGTTTTCTCATGGCTACTTTTATTGAGTTTACCTCAATACCATTATCATTATTACAATCGTAGTACCGTGTTAAATAGGTCTACTCTATTTTAAAATTAGGAATTAGGCCTCATTGTTGTGCGCACAATTCTGACATTATTTTTATACTTAATGTAAAAGGGGTAATTACCATTTGCGGGTGTCCTTATTAAAGTTCTAGCTTTTAGCTAAATTATACCTCGAAAAAGGAATAGAAAGGTAAAACCTTTATTTTGTGACCTTATAATCCACGCATTGTGGAAATGAATACAAGGAATCCTGTTCCACATAAATATTTATATTATTATTTTTTTCATAAGTAAATGTGAAATAGTATAAGGTGTTTTTTACTCGACTTCAGAGTCCTGAGTTAAATAAACACAAAAAATCAAGAGAGACTACTTTAATATCTTGAACTAATGTTAGGCCTAGCTTAATTGTTTTTATTTCTACTTGGTTAGCTAGAATAAAACACACAGACACACCAGGGCGATTACTCTAACTCGGGTTCGCCAAGTTATGACTAATAAAAACCAATTTTTTGTTGTCACTGCTTAACCTCTGATTTTCCTCCTATCTCCAGGGAAATTGCAAAAAAAAAAACAACCATGAATATGGTTGTTATGGTTAATGTAATCATTCATCATGTTAATCATATCCATGCCTTGATATATTGTTCTTTGGAAAACTACACATTATGGCTTCCTGTCTGCGTTAACTTATATAATCACGACCGATTTTATACCATTTTGGCTAACCTTGGAAACGTTTTATTCCTCTATTTCAAAAATAAAAAGGGCCAATGCCACCTACATACACCTATTATTAAATAAGCTTGCGTTACGTCAGGCTGTGCTTGGTTTGTGATCAACCAACTGCATTGAGACCAAACGAAACATGGACGCTAGTCCGCGACCTTCCCGCGGGCAGTTTTTAACAATGATGAGATCATTAGGAAAGGAAAGACTTGCATGTCCTCGAGCACCGTAAACCTCAGTGCTTGCGTGCACGTTACCGAGACTTGAATTTGAATATCTTAATATCATAAACGGCTTTTTGACAATTTTTAGTCCAAAAAACTATAAACATGTATACACCTAATGTATTTTGCAAAACCTTTACTTTGAGGTTGTGGATTGTGAAATATGTTTTATTACTATCACTGTATTTTAGTTTGTAGGAATTTTGCAAAACATCATAGCTTGTTGTAAATAATATTCAATAAGGATACGATAATTTATTTCGAAGAACATACCTGCACATTTAATATGAGCATAGTACTACTTATTTAAGTCAGTAGTGCCATCTGTTGAGGAAATTAATTATTACACCTGGAATATTCAAGACTATTTTAATATGAAAGTTACATAAAGACAGAACCATTTATCAGTCCTAAAGTACATGACTGGGGATGCTAAACTAACAAAAGATGCATGGAAAGTTTCAGTAAAACTTGTATTTTCATCTATCAACTGATTTCCAACAGACACTTTGGCGCAAACAGTAGATTACTTTTGTTGACTGTTTAGAGTGTTTACCTAAACTTACCTTGTTGCTTTCTTCGCCAAATACTTTGAAAACAAATAAATCCAAAAAACTAAATTAAACGACGCAAATAAGATGACAGAATTTTTAAGGTAGACGTCTCATAATAAAAATGTTAAAATTTAACACTTTGCCTTTGGGTTGCATGAATTGTCAAAGTCGTAGTAAAAAAACAATAATCACATGAACTGAATACATTTCAAATTTTTTAAATGACTAATCAATCTTTTCATGTTCTGACACAAGTTCATGGCATAATTTTCATCTTTTCGGAGTACTACTGAGGGATCACCACACTTAACAAGAACAATGTTTCAGGCCCCGTGATGCCCGCCCTTTCAACTACTTCCTAATCAGTGGACCACAATAGATATTAAGAAAGTAAGGAAAACTCTATTGGTTCTCGGGTTTATTGCCATCATTTAAAGCAATGGTTCTCAAACTCTATTGGTCCTCGGGTTTATTGCCTTCATCTAAAGCAATGGTTCTCAAACTCTATTGGTCCTCGGGTTTATTGCCTTCATCTAAATCAATGGTTCTCAAACTATTGGTTCTCGGGTTTATTGCTATCATTTAAAGCAATGGTTCTCAAACTTTTTGGTTCTCGAATGACTTCGGCGCACCAAAAGACCTTGGAAATCACCTACCGGTCCTACTTACCCCACCCGCTTTCGCTTGTCTCCGAAAAAACACAAAAAACTCTTCACAGTTATTAGAATGAATGGCCTCGCTTTTGATGTGACTTGCATTTTGGACCAACCCGCGGACCACACTTTGAGAACCACTCGTCTAAAGTAGCCTGGTGTGGAAAATAATTGTGGACCACTGTCCTATACGTCGACCGTGATTTATCTGATGACCATGATTATACACTATTAGCTGACATCACAATTTATACTGAAAAAATCTTTGGTGGTGGACGTCAAGGTCAATCTTAGACCACACATCTTAACTTTTCCACACGCCCTCCACTGTACATTGACGTCATTATATAAAAATGTACACACACACACAAAAAAAGAATAATTGACATAATTACTCATGTTTTTGTAATTTACATTTTTTGGATATATATTTATGAGGAATCTGTGACAGTTTTGAAAATGCAACTTCCAATCGTTCATGTTCATGCAGAATAGTTTAACAACAAATTCAAGAACTTTGGTGTCGTGAAAATACTCCTTCATGGGACACGTATCCAATTTCCCGAAGAAAATAGGCGACTGACGCCACTGCAACTACGCTATCAACAGTAATTTTAGTTCCTTCGTTCGAAATAGCCGATTTTATTATTCGTCGTTTTTTCCGTACGGTAATGTCTTCCTCTGCACGTGAAAAAGACTCAACCACGAAAAGGAAAATCCAAACGCAATGAAAGTTCTTACTATAAATCATTGACTGTAATTAAAAAAAAATAAGTAAAAATTTGGCTTAAAAAATGTTCGCCCTTTTTTAGAGTCGTACAATACTCATTGGCTTAAAAAATGTTCGCCCTTTAATAGAGCCGTACAATACTCATACAACATAACCATAATTACTTATTTCGTAACCATGTCATGCTCTTCATGTTTTATGGATTTGTAAAATGTTTGTCGATTTAATGACGATGGGATGGTGGATGCTTATAACCCCTCCTACAGGTTTGTTTGTTTGAATTTATGTACAAAGCTAAAACAATGGGCTATCTGTGCTCTGCCCACCACGGGTATCGAAACCCGGTTTCTAGCGTTGTAAGTCCGTAGACATACCGCTGCGCCACTGGGGAGGGGGCTCCTACAGGCTCTGTAAGTTTCGGCGAATAAAATCACGTTATTCCAAATATAAGTTTCAATCTTCGGTCTGTTTAAAGTTTCACAAATATGATATTATTCAATGTTGAATTATTCAAGAAAAACATTAAAAACTAGTAGAAAAAAAACGAGTTTTAACGCGTTAAACAAAAATACATTCTTCCAATATCTTTGTGGGAGAATTGAAAAGAATTACGGCCATTCTAAGATGTGTTTTTAACAATATACACAGCGTGGTCACAAGTAAATAGACACCACCTTTTCAGAAAAAATGAAATTTTTCAGTCATATTCACATGAATT
>NW_013666581.1:8044-13024 GCF_000517525.1 Limulus polyphemus | reverse complement strand
AAGATAATTAGTGTGCAGACCATTTTCATTTACATAGTGCTCTGTGAACACAAATTAGTTAGCATAAATCAGTTAAATGACGAAAAATTAGGTGTCTACTTACTTGTGACCACTCAGTGTATATATGTAATTGGCTTGGAGACCATATGATCGCCAAATCTCTATTCACACACCTTAAAATATGCGAGTGATTATTGCTTCTCAACTAAGCCTTTTCGTTTTGTGAAGTGATAAAAAAAAAGCCGATACGACAAAACATGAAATTGACTATGTATTTAACGTTTACATGATTAACTTCACAGTGTTTGCACACTAACCACTGGACCATATTTCATATTTGAACAATGAACTAACCCAACTAAAGCATCTTCTTAATGCAAAACTTTCGCTTGATTTTTTTAAAAAAGAAATTTTTTTACGAATTCATCATATTGGAGACCGCTAATGAAGTGATACCAAACCCCATTTTTTTCTCTACTAGATTTACCCTTAATTATCCAGTCTTTTATTATTCATACGTTTTGACCGATCAACTTCTTGAATGAAGAAAATGAATGAGTTATAATGTATAGGATAAATAACAAAATAGTTTTATGGCAGTTTAAAACTATAACTTGTCATGTAAAATATTTAAGAAAAAAATATGATTTACACCTTCTAATATATTGAAATACTTTTAGTCGCGAACTCAATATGCTACACGACAAATGATATATAATTTCATGCATCAATATTTCTTTTCATCTTCAACAACTCGAAAATACGACAACCACTTGAATATAAGACCTTTTCGAGATTCGTATAAAATAAAGCTAAGAAGTGTAATATTTTTATGAAACGGCTACGCCTCCACTTTGACCTTGACCTTTAAAAGTTAATTAGGTAAGTAATACGTTTTTCTTTTTTTATAAGTTTGGTCAAAATCCATCCAATCATGAGATATCCTCACCACAAGTTCAGGACGGAGGGACAGCTGTAAGCAAATATGCTCCACTCTGCCTTACAGACAGGGCATTAAAATGTTTCTTGTTTTTATAATCGCTTAAATCTCACTTTCAAACCTTGTACTGTCTGTTGAAAATAAGTCTTTAAAGACAAGTCGACTATTTAGATTAACGCCACTTATTATGCATTTTTAATATTACGTAATACTCATAAAAAATATAATTTTTTAAAGCTATATAAATTCATTTTTAATATTTATGCTCCTTCCAATGTCAACAGGGCTGTAAATGTATACACAATGTTTCCATATCCGAATAACAAGTTTTACCTTCACTGGGCGAGGGCCATCAACCGTACCAGAAGCAGACCCAAGGCGTTTCCGGGGTGTCAACATAGTTCTCATACGATCTAAGCCTTTTTCAATACTACCAAATACTTTCCGAGCCGAAGACGACAGTGGAGTAGGTGGAGCTCGGCGATCGGGAGTTGCGGGAAATCTGAGATGTGCCACGTGCATATCATCATCGTAAGAAAATGTGCTGAAATTATACATATATTTATTTATAATACTTTTATAATCAGCTGTGATATAATTATAACAATAATTCTGAATATCACAGAATACATACAGAGTACAAAGTTAAATCTCAACATTTACGCCGCACTTAAAAAAAATATCAAAGAAGAAAAAGAGAGAGAGAGAGAGAAAGAATTACAATTAGGACGAATCTTCGCGTTGTCTTTCCTCCAATAAAATTCAACGCTTAGTTGAACAGTTAAAATATTTATGTTACTGTTGGTATCCATGCGCCACCTGGCTAACATACGAAATATTAGATTTTGTAATAATAATTTATTCTTTTTTGGCTTTGTTACAAATCAATATTATAATAATAAATAAATGTGATAAAAATAGCACTCGTTGCCACTAAAAGAAACGTAACATCTAAAAACTTTAAAAATCACTCTTAAACATTAATGGCTAAATTATTACTTTACAATTTCGTATACATTTTCCAAAACATCACCATATAAATCCAAATATTTTGCTTTTTTACCAGAATCACACTTATTACGACTGAGAACAATAAACTGTTCTAATGAAAACAAATTTCCTCAAAATATTGTAGGAGTAAAATAACATGGAGTAAGAATGAGTCTTAATGAACAAACACAAACATTATGTATTATAATACTTTACAAAGATAGTTGTACGCTCTCCTGTAGTAGCTAGCAAATAAAGCAGGATCTGTTCTGTATTAATAACTCATAAGTCACGTAAGCTTTACATAAACGGTTACGCATGTCTCTAACAGTTAGCAAGTTTAAACAGGATCTATTAAGATGGTTTTTATTAATCCAATATAATTAACTAATTATTAATTTGATCCTACATGTAGTGCTAAACAAAATGACGGTAAAACTAGTCTTATATAAACTTATTGATAACGGTTACTTAGTGACGTCAGATAAGTCTGGTTTATGATTTTCACAGCATGTGAACTTGTGTTTTATATTTCACAGTTGAAAAGGACAGAACACCCATCAGATTTATACCATTGGTTTAACTGTTATAATATACGTGTATATTTAGGATACATCGATTTTGGCAACGTTTTGACGTGTATTAAAAATTACGCATTTCTAAAGTATTAACGCAAGACAGTTTCTCGTACATATTTCTGAAAAAAATCTTTAAAAGTATGCATATTAAACGAATCTTTATATATCCCTCGAAATATTCAGATGTATAAGCGTCACAACCTTTGAAAAATGGTGGACGTCTTTTAATTTACAAATGAGACAGAGGGACAGCCCCCCCCCCCGCTCTCATATTTCGACAGCAACAATATATATTTATTTATAAGCTAAATTAGCTACCAGTTTCACCAGGATCCGGAGGAAGACATCCTATAAGTAAATTAGCTACCAGTTTTATCAGAATCCAGATGAAGAAAAACTTTAGAAAAGCAGGTGAGTGTGTGTTCTTTACACAGCATACAACCAGTTCCCGACCATCCTGGTTTGAACATTTGGATTTCAATAGGAGTGAAAGTAAATATACAGCTTTTGTGGAATTGATTTTATTAGAAAATTTTGATATTCCTTGCCGTTTCGCCTTGTATTTTGCGTCAAAATATCTTCATTCGACGAGGTGCTACCCAAAATTAAATATAAAAGTCTTTGGTCATTTAACAATATAGCCGGTGCAAGGGTTTCTTCATGTTTTAAAACTAGAGAGAAAAGTACCATATTTTGTATTTCTCTTTTTAGCTTCGAAAAGTAAACTGTTTACATTTTTCTTCTTCTGATATACGCATTATATGCAGCAAATCAGCTATGTGCAACAACAACCTTATTTCATGAGCTCGTTACACACAATCAAGAATATTTTAGGGCGTTTTTTAGATATTGCTGTTGGAGACCTACATTTAATTTTGTATCTTTCTCTAGCGATACCACTATGTTTAAGTTTAGAAATGTCTGGAGGCGACGTTCTCCTTATTTTCAACATTGTGATGACCAGTAAAGTCTTTAGCGCCTGCGCTCTGAGAAGGATAATATATTATTTTGTATGTATAACATTATACTTTCAAGTTTTCATTTTCATCTGAACAGTAAGAGAAAGATGCTGTCTGCCATCTTCGTGCACTCATCTTTAACTCGGTCAACTAAACTTTCCAGTATCAACTCCTTATTTCTTATCCTGTAAGAGCCTCTAGTTATTTGTGGCGCTACTTCTTCCTGTAAGTAATGAGAGAACCTGGGAATGCTGCAGAACTGTACATGAAAACGTTCAGTTAGAAAAAAATATCGGTTCTCAATCCATATTCACTCATTAAAGAACAGAATAACTTTCAACTTTTCACAGTTATCATTATATCTAAGTTTATTTGTTTCTGAATTTCGCGCAAAGCTACACGAGGGCTATCTGCGCTAGCCGTCCCTAATTTGGCAGTGTAAGACTAGAGGGTCATCACCAACTCTTGGGCTACTCTTTTGCCAACGAATAGTGGGATTGACCGTCACATTATAACGCCTCATGGCTGAAAGGGCGAGCATGTTTGGTGTGACGGGGATTCGAACTCTTGACCCTCAGATTGCGAGTCGAGCGCCCTAACCACTTGGCCATGCCGGGCCTATACATCCAAGTTATATATATTTGAAACAAGCAGAAGTTCTGAATGATAAATTAATGCTCTTTTATACATAAATAAATAACATTTTGAATCATTATACAACTATCTTTTAAATCACAATTAATTATATTTATTAGGCATCTTTAGGGCATATTTTTGTAATTGAATCATTTTATCGTATACATGCGAGTAATATTAACTGTGTAATATGGCCCTGTCGAAAGCGTGTAATATCTATAAACACAATTTCAACATTAAACACAACGACTGAAATAAACAGAATTAAAGAGAAGTACAGTAGAACGTCCGAAGAACCCGAGTTCTCTCACATAAAAGTTTTTCTTGCAAAAAGAAAATATATATGTGTATATAATTTAATTATCAAAATTTCTAATTTAAACTATATTTTTCTATCGTGTGGTATTTAAATGATTATACAGGAACTCTGACTTTGAAAAGTAGTATATAACTTTATCACGAAACTATTTTTCGAAGTGAAATTATTTGAAAAAAATATTTCGAACCCTGACAAGTGAAGCAAACATGTACATATAATACAATTTGATGGAAATTACAGAACCATAAATAAATACAGTATGTAGTTGTTTGGTTTTGTTTTGTTTTTGAATTTCGCGCAAAGCTACACAAGGGCTATCTGCGCTAGCCGTCCCTAATTTGGCAGTGTAAGACTAGAGGGAAGGCAGCTAGTCATCACCACCCACCGCCAACTCTCGGGTTACTCTTTTACCAACGAATAGTGGGATTGACCGTCACATTATAACAATGTTAAGGAAGTGACAAACTGAGAAGGCAACTAGTTCAACAGCACCACGTTTTTACGGCAACATGACGCGAATCACTAACTCAAGCCCAGCCCATTTACCTTGAAATCAAT
>NW_013666581.1:5269-7044 GCF_000517525.1 Limulus polyphemus | reverse complement strand
CTATCATACATATAAGAATGAGGATAACGTTGCTGCAGCTATCATACATATAAGAATGAGGATAACGTTGCTGCAGCTATCATACATATAAGAATGAGGATAACGTTGCTGTAGCTGTCATACATATAACAATGAGGATAACGTTGCTGCAGCTATCATACATATAACAATGAGGATAACGTTGCTGCAGCTATCATACATATAACAATGAGGATAACGTTGCTGCCCTAGAACAACATTATCCTCATTCTTATATGTATGATAGCTCTATCATACATAGCGTCACATTACAGACCAATTTTTTAAGTTCAAAAATCAGTTTTGATCAACAATTTAGACATCCTGGATGGGTTGGACTTAAACAATATTAAGGAAGTGACAAACTAGAAAGGCAACTAGTTCAACAGCACCACGTTTTTACGGCAACATGACGCGAATCACTAACTCAAGCCCAGCCCATTTACCTTGAAATCAATAACTGGAAACTAACTAACTGTTTAAGTAATCATATACCACTTGGTAAGGCTAACTCCACATTTTAAATCCAGTGATCTCAGATAAACGTACGATTATCTTTACGTTAAAATCTGATAGCTACTGTGTGATCTTATTTATAATATAACTAAAATGTGAGACTTCATGATTTTATGAATTACTGTATCATTTCGTGAAACGAGGTGACTCGTAACTGATTAGCATTTGAAGAACACACATGTGCGCAACAAAATGCTCCGTAACCCACTATTAACTGCAGTATCACAATGAAGGTGCTTCTCTCGAAATCGCAGAACCATGAAATGAGATGGTTTGACCCAACACAGATAACTCCAAGGTTTTCATTCTCCCCCTTTAGTATGATAAAACCACGCTTCGGCGGCAAAGTTTACGCGCGCTCGCTTGCCAACCAGCCACGCTATAATCCGCTAAGCCACAACTTTTGAAACTTCGTCAACATGTCGGCATAAATCAGAATCGTATGTCAAAGAAAGCATTATGGTAAATGATGAAGCACCCTCTTCTGAGATCTCCTCGTTATAACGAGCGCCTGCATCCCTGTGATACACGCGATATTGTGGAACCGAGCACAGGTGCAACCAGGTTCATTTCCTAGAAAATCTGATAAGACCTAACGTTTTGTCGCATTTTGACACTAAACAGACCCGATAGTGTCAGTAATAGCTAAGACTGGGCTTTAAGAATAGAATAGAAATTTGGTTGTTATTTACCTATGAAACTACTTATCATCTCACTTCACTTTCATGGTAATATACCGAAGTTGTCTGCATATGCAGAAATGGGCACCAAAGTATCAAAACACAATGAAAAAAAAACACGAACTAACAATACACATTCTTATTAGTTTTGTTTAAAAACGCGAGAAAAGGCTTTATGGTTACTGTAAACATCAATGTTTTAAACAACAATTCACAAAGAGATGTGTCATATTAACCTTGACGGTTTGGTTTGTTTTTAATTTCGCGTAAAGCTTCACGATAGCTATCTGCGCTAGCCGTCCCTAATTTAGTAGTGTAAGACAAGAGGGAAGACAGCTAGTCATCATCGTCCACCGCCAACTCTTGGGCTACTCTTTTACCAACGAATAGTGGGATTGACCGTCACATTATAACGCCCCCCACGGCTGAAAGGGCGAGCATGTTTGGTGTGACGGGGATTCGAACCCGCGACCCTCAGATTGCGAGTCGAGCGCTCTAACCACCTGGCCATGCCGGGACTAACCTTGACGGATCTGTACTCAATCAAGAATTACTCCAATA
>NW_013666581.1:3071-4319 GCF_000517525.1 Limulus polyphemus | reverse complement strand
ATATTTACCTTATGTAATTAGCTATACTAAAAACAAACGGGCATTTTAAGGCCAATAAATGTTCTTTCAAATTGGTGAATTCAGGGAAAAAAAAACTACTATAACAAAGACATACTATCTAGAATTTACCCAATTATAGTCAACCACACGAACAAATGAATGTAAACATTTTCAACATAAAACGCCAGTCTATTGACTTCTGACGCATAATTTACATAGTGTTCTTTCAAACGAGTGACTAAATAAATGTTGATGCTTAATCACGATGCAATAAATGAAGGCCATTATGGGAAAAACAGGTCAGAGGCATAGCCACGAAACGTTTATTTTGCTATAAGACTTTCTTTTCGTACTAGTTGTGCTTCCAATTCTTTTAAGAGTTAGTGGGCCGTTCGTGAAGATGGAAAGAGCAGAAATCATGAATATTCTTCAGGGTTTTTTTTCTCTCTCTCTCTTCGCTGTTCCAGACGAGTAAGGAGGCGAAGTCGCACAAGTGTGACGGCTGGGACAGCCCTGAAGAGGTCGCTATGCATATATCGTTCACACACGAGTGGACACCGTGACAGCAATCTTTGATAAATGTGCCTACTTTAATCTAGATTCGATTATGGTCACCCAGTATGCAAATCTGATGAACAATTTTCTGAAGTAGATAGAAAGTTTTGAGTAGAACTTTTATATATAATATATATATATTCCACATTGAAAAAGAAATGAATAACATTATCATTCATGATTTAACCGATTTTTCTTATTTCAAGTCAAACAAAGTATTTTAATGATACAAACGATAAGAAATTATACCTTCAGTATAACTTTATATAAATTTATCAAAATGAATTCTTGGATTATTCCACTTTCGTTGTGAAATATGTGGCCGTAATTCATAAACTATAAAATATTTTACAATGTAGTATAAAAATTGTTAAAATTCGATTTTTTTTATTATAACAAATCAATTAAGTTTGATTGGAAAAAGAACCTAAGAAAGTAGATCTGGTGATAAATGTACAACCCAATTAACATTCAGTTTTAAAACCGATTGTTTTTGGTAATTTAAAAAAGGGCCTCATTTTACAATTGATTTTAAGAAGTTAAATTGCAAAGGAAGTTCGTAAATTTTGGCACCAAAGGCATAAAACATAAATTCCACAATGCTTTTAATAGCAATTTATCAACGAAATGTTTATAACACAAAATTTAATCATTGCATATACAACAGTGATGTTTTTATTTGCGACATGGTTT
>NW_013666581.1:0-2104 GCF_000517525.1 Limulus polyphemus | reverse complement strand
TCCTAGCAAAATTAATAAGCCCTATGTTGAAAACTGTCAAATAGACAACGTCTACGAATCACGGGGAGCCCTTTGATCCGTGCTGGTTCGGAACAGTTACCATAATTGTACTACTAATTGGAGAGCAATGTCGTCAATCTTTTTTTTTGGGGGGGGGGGCAGAGCAGGCTTATAATGGAGACTTTAAGACACGGTAAAAGGAGTTAAAAAAAAGAGAACTCCGCGTGATACTTCAACTTTTCATACTCTGTTTTACCCTTTCATTCTGATAAACTAGCGGTATTAAAGGGTTCACGAGCCATTGCACCCACCATATTGGAGCGCGTCCTGTGGGTACATGCAGGAGGCCGTGCACAAATGAATTGGTTTGAATAAAGGAGAGGGATGACCTAATTGTTTTCAAGTTTCTAGAAGAACTGAAAGTTTGCCATAATTCTGTTATTTATTGATCATTCTTCTGTTTCCATCTGCTATGGCAAGCCTCGTTAAGTTCCTTACAAAGCTCATCTTGGTTGAGCTCTAACCCGATGTTAACTGTCAGTCTGTAAAATAATTTCTTCGTTAATCACAGCCACAAGTCACACACCAGTTAAAAGCAAGCCACTAATAATCTATACAAAAACACATTAGATGTGAAACAAAGGTGCCGCCAAAAAAGGATTGAGCATGCGACTTAAAAGAAGTAAATTAAAACTGGCGGACAAACTGGTAGCTACACTTATAACATTGATAAGAATTTTACAGCAAATATTCAATCATTAGCTAGCTAGGCCACGTTTTTTGTTCAACTCGGGAGGATAAGAAGGTGGGTAAAATAAAATACTAAAACAATGCTATAAGTGTAGCTACCAGTTTGGCCACCAATTTTGATTTCATTCCTTTAAGTCGCACACTGAATCATTTTTTGGTAGCACTTTTTTTCACACCTAAGGTATTTTTGATTAGATATCATGACGTTTTTTTCAGTACACACCAACAACCCACATCAAGTAAGAAAGTGACAATTGATGGTAAACCACATTAGCTTTAGGATATCAATCCTATTATTCGGAACAGACCTTTACTTTACTCACCAGGTTCTTTAAAAATATATGTTGGTAGTTTTCCTATCTAAAACAGTGTTGATAGCTTCCTTTATAGTAACGCCATGGAATTTAGATTAACAGTTTTTTGTAATCAACCCCATGCAATCAAGCATCATTATTTACGCCAAGTCCTTAAGCTAATATCACGTGACGCTAAACGCTCTTTAATTGATAATTTGTGCTTAAAATTTGGTAACGGATAATAAATAATAACCGTCCACCCGTATGATTCTTTTGAAAACTTGAGCTAGAAACTGCTAATCTAGTTTGCTTGGCCTAACCAATACTATGTATCTGCACGTGCTTTCACCCTATAGTCTTGCTGCTCCAAATCAGCCGTCTTTAACCCAAATGACAAAAAAGTAAAAATAGTCCACCTTTACTCGTGAAGCTGTAGTAAAAATATCAGACGGATAGCTCACGTGACTTTTTTGCATAGGAGTGCGCAAAAATTTTGGTCAAAATTGAGCGGGTTTTGTTCAATAACTTTGCACATGTGGTTTACATTGAGATGAAATTTGACACCTAATTGTAGGTTGTAAAGGTCTATCAGTGTACCAAATTAAGAAAAAAAATCATGAAAGCTAAGTTTTTTTTTTTCTTCTATCAAATAAAAAGTGCGAAGAAAAAACGTAGGAAGAAGCTCAATCAAAACTGGAGATGTTATATCTTGGGTATTTCTTAATAGATTGCCTTGAAATTTGGTGTGTGAATTAAGGATCCAGTAGAGCACATCCACTGAAAATATGTGTTAGTTTAAATTACCACAGCCCAAGCTACAGAAAGTAGAAAATTGCCAAGCTATAACCACTATTAATAGCACACAGTGTGTCCTGCAGGTTGTTTGGGTCGCATGATACAATACAGTATGTCTTGATCACAATCACTCCTCAAACATCAGTTAAAAGCAAGCCACTGATAATCACAAACACTACTCACATACCAGTTAAAAGCAAGCCATTGATAATCACAAACACTACTCACACACCAGTTAAAAGCAAGCCACTGATAATCACAAA
>NW_013666580.1:376280-383571 GCF_000517525.1 Limulus polyphemus | reverse complement strand
ATTGAAAATCTATTATCCATATTGCCTAATTGAAAATCTATTATCTATATTGTATATATTTTATCTATATAGTCTAGTTCATATTTTGTATCTATATTGCCTGGTTGAGAATCTATTACTTATATTACCTAGTTGAAAATATATAATGTATATTGCCTAATTGAGAATCTATTATGTATATTGTGTAGTTGAGAATCTACTACCTAAATTGCCTATTTGAGAATCTATTACTTATATTACCTAGTTGAAAATCTATTATCCATATTGCCTAATTGAAAATCTATTATCTATATTGTGTAGTTGGGAATCTGTTACCTATATTGTCTAGTTGAAAATCTATTATCTATATTATGTAGTTGGGAATCTGTTACCTATATTGTCTAGTTGAAAATCTATTATCTATATTATGTAGTTGGGAATCTGTTACCTATATTGTCTAGTTGAAAATCTATTATCTATATTATGTAGTTGGGAATCTGTTACCTATATTGTCTAGTTGAAAATCTATTATCTATATTATGTAGCTGGGAATCTGTTACCCATATTGCCTAGTTGAGAATCTATTATTCATATTGCCTGGTTGAGAATCTATTATTCATATTGTTTAGTTGAAAATATTTTTTCTATATTGCCTAGTTGAGAATCTATTATCCATACTGCCAAGGTGAGAATCTGTTATCTCTATTGTCGATTTGAAAATATATTATCTATATTGTCTAGTTGGGAATATATTATCTATATTGTCTAGTTGGGAATATATTATCTATATTGTCTAGTTGGGAATATATTATCTATATTGTCTAGTTGGGAATATATTATCTATATTACCTAGTTAAAAAATACTTCTTTTCAACGTTACCACAGTAAATACTGTTTTTCAGTAGAAGCTTAGATTAGTCGTCTGATTATAAGAACATGTCATAAAGTTTGTTAGTTATGTTCATAAGATAAATGAAACTAAAATCATTATAGATCTACTGAGGCATGTGTTTTATACTGGATAAAAATATGTCAGATAAGAGTGTAAAACTTACATTATCAAACTAGAACAGGTGCCTAATACAACCCAGGAACTAATGATGTTACTAGAAAAACCATGCAAAAAATATAATCTGTTGTGAAGTTTCACGGGCCATTAACTCAAATAAATAATTAGAAGGGCTTTTACTAACTAAAGAAAATTACCTACAACCAATATTCAAGGAAACGATTCAGGTAGCTCGTAAATGTAATTACAGGATGATATGTTTTGTTAATCCACATATAATACAGTTGTACGATTTATTAGATGTCTTACTAAATGTGATGTTTTAAAAGTAACATACTTTGGTTCTTTACTTAAAGTTTAATCAATCAAGTCACATCACACTCTAAAGACATAACACGACAGTATGGGCGGAAGTGGGTTCATATCCATCCCAAGAGATTAATAATATTATCATTTTTTAGCAGTTTGTGTTGACTAACGCTGTTTTTAAGCTGAAATCCCTAACAAAATCATTTTCTATTTATTTCTATATAACTTTGTCTAGCCATTCATTTATAGAGTGTTATAATGACAAAAAAAAGTAATGGGTTGAACAGTGTATGGATGGATGTTTACTACTATATAAATCTTTGGAAGGGATTCATTACTCCAGTATAATTTACTTTAATTTTACACACATCAAAACGTAATATATATATATATAAATCCAAAAACTAAATTAATTATATTTATTCTTCGATGATTTTAAGAGAAACAAAATTCACTAACATGTTCTTGATAGTAAAGGATTAGCTGTGAAATAAAACATTTAAGTTCTCGACAACTTACATTTAACTTTTTTATTTCGTTGGTATATCAAATGACAATATTAATCCCATGATGCATTTATTCCGAGAAGCCGACATTTTAATAGGGATAGTTAGAGAAATAAAAACAACTAAACGTTAATAAAATTGAATTAATAATATTTTGATATATTTTAATTGTGTGGTACATATAAATTATTATATGAAAATTACAAGTGCATTTGAATCAGATGATAAAATTTGTTGCGTAATCTGAGATTTGCTAAACAGTTGAAGCTTGAACCAAAAATAATATTTTGATACTCTCTTAAAGATTAAATTTTAGCGGCACGTAGCAACAACATGTGAAAAAAATTCAAAAACTTTTGTTATTGTTTAATGATAATTATATATTCAATCCAATTTGAAGAAACGCACTTTTTGTAGAATTATTCATATACATCACGACCTATTCAACATAAACTATGCAGTTCATAGCAAAGCTAAAGAATATATTTTCTGAGCATGCGCTTCCAGACATTCCAGCTGACATGAAAGAGTTCGACCGACATCAAAGCAGTGGAGAGTCAGCAGCGACAACCACATCTTCTGAAGGGAGTTAGAGTCGATCACAGTTGACGTGTGGCCAGTCACCATGTGGCCTGGAGTCCTTGTGATTATCTGGACTGGAATAATGACCCATGGACTTTCAGAAAGGTTAGGAATATTTACTAGAATCGTTAAACTTCTTTTTATGGTACTTATATTCCAAATTATTTATCTTTAGTAAAGCTAAAGAAATAAAAATATAGGAGTGTGTATACAAAGCTAAAGAAAAAAAAACAATTATTTTATAAAAAAATATTATTCCCCTTGCCGTAGCTTTGATTTCTAATAATAAATCAAACTCATGAAGCGATTTAGAAATCTATGATATTTCTTGCTAAACTGAACCGACGTACACTAGAAATATCAATTTTGATAATCATCTTTTTTATGTTTATTTGAATTTCTCTACTATTCAAACTAACCGTTTGTGTTATAAGGAATAAAATGGCTCCAGATTAATCTGAGTATCGGCATACTGGCTAAACAAGAAACAACCATTACCTCGTATTAAAGCTTTACATCTATGTTTCAAGTATTTCAGATCAACAATGTGCCAATGAGACTGTTTCGATAAAAAGACTAAACAGCGAAAACAACTAAGTACAACTTACTTCGTTAGAGTGAAAACCATATGTTTGGACACACATATAGACAACTTTATGTAACCAGTATTTGTAAGGTGGTCTTTTTCATTTTTCATATCAACTAAAAAAGACTGAGAATGTAAAGTTTGTTATATAATAATCGATGTTCATAAGTTATGCTGATACATAATTACGGCAACATAAGAAAAATAAATTTTCTTGTTACGTCAAACTTTATTCACTTCCCACAATTGATTAACGTTAGATCTGTAGAATTAGGTATGGAATTTTAGCATATTTGATATCTTTAACTTGAACGGCGCCTTGTGACATGTGAGCAAAACGGCTAAGCCAAGAGATCCCAAGTCTCAGTCGTGGCGATCTATAATTTAGAATTGTTGACCAAACGGAGGGTAACTAGTCTACAGCACCCTCGGCCTACACTACCACTCTTACAGAAGTAGTGAGATTTATTGTCATGGTTACAACTGCTCCAAAAGAAGAAAGTGTTAAGAGGTTCTGCAACATATTTCGATTGGAACCTTGGATGTCGTAATTCACAGCCCGGTACTCAAAACACTAGGCCACACCCAGTTCAAATATATATATATATATATATACGTAAAATACAATACTTCTATTTTTTTGACATCTTGGAATGAAATCGGTTAAAGCATTGCAACAAATCATGCCGCACTTCTATCAACCTTGAGTTACTTAAGATGCTGACAGAGCCAAGCACCAACTTTTTGCAGTGATGTTTGTTTTGTTTTTTAGAGCTAATGTTGGTTATTTTTGTTGTTGTAAGTTGGTTCATTTCTGATATGTTTCAACTGTTTTTTTTCCTATTCATCATAATTACGGTCGCTGGGATTGAAGAGGACTGATTATCTTCTGAAAGGAGAGTCAAACACCTTCACTCAGTAGGTGTGCTGACAGTTACGTTTAAAATCCTGATCTGAAAAAAAAAATGAAAGGGCTGTTACATACTCTTCCCAAAAGTGATCAATTTTCTGTGGCATTGTAGTATGTACAAAATGTCAAAATATAGTTCTGATACATCCCGTTCCACTGCCACATTACGTTGGTTGTTGGTGTCACATGGCTTATTGATTTGCGTGTTGGAAATCTTTTTAATATAGCATACTGAAAAACCCATAGAATACTCAGTTTATATTTGATAAAACTCGCTATTCTTTCTATTATGATACTATAACACTGGTTTCGATTCATATCTTAATTCAAGTACAGAACGTTTTAAATAATTAGAAAAAAGAGTTTCATGAACTCAATAAATTGACAAAATCAAAGAACAGCTACTGGAATATCTTAACATTCTAATGACGCGAAAATACAAGAACGAAGGTTCTCAGCTGCAGTTTATCGCCTTTGCCATTATTTAGCCTTAGGTCAAACGAAGTGCTGTGATATAATCCGTTTTAAGTAACCTTATTTTCTTTCTACTCGTTTATTTTTTTTTTTTCAAAGCTGTTCTATTCACAACCCTCTTTCCATTATCATTTCACATTCTGATTGGAAAGACGAGAAATACGAAGTGAAAGAAAGAAATAAGAGTATTAAATTAAGAAAATGTCTGGGGGACTAAGAAACAAATAAAAAAATCTTCGTGAAGAGAGAAGGTAAGTTGATTTTTAACTCGGAGAGAAAGCTACCAATACTCATTTCATGCTGTCGTGACCAGTGTTTGTCAGGAAGTAGACTAGTGAAGGCCGGTGATAACGTTGGAAAAACGATGTAGCTTACGTCTCTAAATACGCTTATATGTTGCATGAAAGGGAAAATGTCTTTTCCAATTTTATTTCTCTAGAAAATACATTTAAACACATACATATACGTATAATTATAATGTTATTTCAGATATCCGATCAAGATTCATTAAGCTGTTGGGTGGAGCCAATATTTTCTATTTGCTACAGCAACAAACATTACTAATTTATCCATAAAAGTGACGAATTAGTTGTTGTTGTTTTTTTGTGTGTGTAGGGGGGAGGGGGGAGTTGTGAAAAAGATTTAGTTTTTAGAAATTAAAACCTTCTCACATCAGACATCAAAAAGTTAAAACCTATAGAACTTCACTGCAGAATGGAAACGAGAAAAACACAAATATTTTACTTGAAACAAAAACTTTATTTATGTATCACAGTAATCTTTTTGTTTTTTAGTTACTAAAAAACCGCATCTGACTTGAATGACAAAAGCTAATAAACACAAAAAGAGTATCGTTCAAATTCCTTTTTTTACTTGTACATTCTGGGCATGTTTATAAAACTGTTCACGGTGGAGATGGTATTTCAGTTTTCAATAGTTTTGGTTTTTTTATTACTACGTGTACTTTTTCCGACAGCATCAAGGTCACATAAACAAACTCGACTACTATCTACTTGAAATGCTAATAGCAAACTAAAATAGAAAATGTCAAAGATAAAAACAGACATTGTTAAATTACATGATCAAATCGGGGATAAACATACTTTATATTGATAGTTATTTAGGGTTAAACAGAAATCATATACTTGTTGGTGTTGCTAGTAGACTGTTTTCTTAACACTCGGGACTATTAACTGAAAAATAACACTAATGTTGACTGATTTAACTCATAACACTAGTATCAACTGACATAATTAATGATTTTAGGTATTGCCGAGTTGAGTGTGATTTTTGATTTCCTGACTTTTGAAGTGATCTGTCCTGAATAATTACTCAATGCCTTATAAGCTCAGTACCCGATTTATATTGAATGTTTTATTGCTACAAAAGGCGCTGTGCAAAATATTTGAACTAGCATTAAAACATTGTGAAAAAATATTACGTTTAATATAACACATTTTAATCAAATGAATTTGATTTGTAAAGTTATACAATAATAAAAATATGTTATGGACTGCCATAGAAATTTAACTGTGCTAACTACTCTGTCATCGTCTATTTTAACGACTGGTGCAACTCTACATCATAAAGTACTGTTTACCTGGCAATTTCAGTGCTAATGTGACTCTTCTCCCTGCTGTACCGTTATATTATTATAACTGCTACCAGTGTTTCATTGTGATATGCGCTGCCACTTTGAAAGCAAGCTGTTGTGGTATTTAACTGTAATGTGACTCTTCTCCCTGCTGTACTACTGTATAATTATTATAACTCTACATTGAAACACTGGTAGTAGAGTTATACTAATTATACAGCAGTACGGGAGAGAGAAGAGACATATAACGGTTAAATATCACAACAGCTTGCTTTAAACGTAATACAAAGCGTCTAAAGTGGTATTTAACTGTGACTCTTCTCCCTGCTGTACTGCTATGTTATTGTGACTCTTCTACCAGTGCTTGAAAGTTAGATGTGTTACTTTGGAAGCAAGATTTTGCGTTGATTAATTCTAATTTATATATATTATTTGTTCCATAAGGCAATGAGATACTTGCTCTAGTCGATAGTAATATGATAAACCCACTTAAGGTGTTTCGTCGAGATTTGTAGCACATTAAAAATAATTTATTGTGATAGTTTAGTAACTGAGTAGCTTTGCTACAAACCGCACGTTACCATGAAATTTATGACTTTAAATATTTCTTTGTCGTGTTAGTGGTTCAGTAGTAGCATAGCTTTCATGTGAACCATATTGATGTATTATGTTTCAAATCAGGCCCGGCATGGCCAGGTGGTTAGGACGCTCGACTCGTAATCTGAGGGTCTCGGGTTCGAATCCCCGTCACACCAAACATGCTAACCTCCGCCTTTGCCTGGTCCCAAGTCGAGAAAGGGGGAGGGTTGGGCGCGGGGCTAGCAACTCCACCACGTAAAAACCAACCTGCTACCAGTAACTGCAACAACACCTTCCTTTGGCGAGGTGTTGTTGCGGCCCTATGCTCCACTGGGAGTTTACGGGAATAAAAAAAAAAGTTTCAAATCAAATAGGTGTCTTGTTTACTTGTGCCTTTTCTAAAGTTAAGGTTTAAACCAAGAAATGATGTACAAACTTTGTTGATAGGTCTTAGTCTCTTTTTTTTTGTCTAAACTAGTTTATTGTAAGAAGATACATAACTAGTTCTATAGTTACACTGAACTTTGACACAAGGTATTGATTTTGACCTTTGACCAACTACATGAAACGTGTAATTAATACCTTTCCTAGCAACCTTACATGAAGTGTAACTTCATTTCAGTTTCGATGACGAGGAACCCACTTTGAGACTAATAATGGCTGGAGACGGCTTGAATGGGTAATGAAGAAAAACTTTAATACAACAGCAAATGTACAACGTTTCGACAAGGTTTTGTCATCATCAGGTACCCTTGTCGAAACG
>NW_013666580.1:369164-375384 GCF_000517525.1 Limulus polyphemus | reverse complement strand
GTTTCGACAAGGTTTTGTCATCATCAGGTACATCAAGTAGTACCTGATGATGACAAAACCTTGTCGAAACGTTGTACATTTGCTGTTGTATTAAAGTTTTTCTTCATTACCCATTCAAGCCGTCTCCAGCCATTATTCATTTCAGTTTGTGTATTAAAAGTAAATACATTTTTTTTGTTGCAAAAATCATTATTATCTGAAAAATTCTAGATGTATTTATTGTCACACCGAAGCGTCTAATAATTATACTTAGTGTAGTTTCTTTCCTGTATGTGTTCAAGCTTAAAATAATTGGTTTGTAACGCCCTCACGGCTAACAGCGCGAGCATCTTTGTTGGGACGGGGATTCGAACTCGCAGGTTGCGAGTCGAGCGCCTTAACCACCTGGACATGCCATGCCATCCTCAAATGTTGTTATTATGTATTGTATTTCAGGCATAAGTTTATCTTGTTTATTAAAAAGATTAATGTTTAGTAAACGGTAAGAATTACTCAATAATCATAAGAAATTAACAAATAATTTAAAACCTTCCGCTATTTGGGTGTAAGTAAAGAAACTAAACAAAGAATGAGAAATGAATCCGAGATTTGATAAAAAAAAGTCTATGTTATACTACGTTTTTCATACAAATATATATTCTTTAGCTGATATTTTCAAGAATATGTTGTCATTTCACAAGCAAAATAACCACGGATGATCTTTGTCCAGGTCCAATAAATTCAAGAAAAATGTGCAGAAAGAGAAAAACGCTCTGTGCAAAATTTAGCTAATTAGTCGACTTAATGATAAAACTTTGAATGCAGTTGAATTTTTATTGAAATTACGCCTGGAATATGTTCAACAAACAATTACTGTCTTTCTTAGCGTTATCTAAAAAAAAAAAACACGATTAAATCTCAAATCAGTCTTGTAAATTTCCAGACAGCTATAAATGAGCGTGAACATCCGATATCTTTAAAATCAGCTGATAAACCTTCTGTCAGACGACCATTGACTATCAGTTTGCCAACTGTCAAGTTTCTGGAAACATTATTATCAAGAATAACATTCTCCCATGTCTGGCGTGTTCGCTCTGAGCTTTCAACCATTAAAAGCCTTACTTTGCCACCGTAGTGACGTTGTGAATTATTAGAAGGTATCACTATGGTAACGAAGTGAAACCGATCCCTTCTTCTGTGAGTTTTGTAAGAGTGACAGGAGCTGTCGTGATTGTGGGAGCGTTTGTTCACGTAATCCTGTGGTAGATATTTATCCTTATTGCACAAAAGCCGATACTTGCTACAGTTTAGTATCTAAGTGGTTATTTGACCTGATGTATACGATATGAAGTTATATTTTTCTTTCGCACACACTGAATACTAAACAAGAAAACTGGTTCTGTATGTTCAGTAATTCACATCGTAAGGTTTCCAAATAAAAGTTCTTCATTACAGTCTACGTACAATAGAGTCTGAACCGCCATTTTGGGTAACAAGTCGGTTATGTGAGCTCTATAGCTGTTTTTACCAAGTACTGATGATTAAAGTAAAAGATGCTGATTTTGAGGGAGAAAAAAAAAAGAGGACAATAGAGAAGTCTTAGAATATTTCATTACTAAAATAATCTTACTGAGCAAATCTAATGAAATTAAGACAATTACAAATCGGGTTTAACAGATCGATAATAATCACGTGTACCAGTTAAGTTGCTTCTCAAGGAACAGTTTCAGTTTCTTTAGTTAGAACGATGTTAATTTTTTAGTACAGGTAGGATTTCGATGCACTAATATTTGTCCTAGATACCTACAATGAGACATTTCCTTAAATATGATGGTATTAATACTAAGTGTTAATCTGGCATCAGTGTATGTTGTTGTTTTTCGGTAGTAACTTTGGATGTGAATGTAAGGATTTGATTGGACAAAAACTGAAATAAGTGTTTGCGCATTTGAACACAGTAAAGTTTATTCTAAAAATACTTTATTTTCACAAATTATAATATCCCCCATTTTAACTTATTTAACTACTAGTTACTAATATCACTGTCACATGCTATGAATAACTTATTTCTCATAGTTTTAATTTAAGATTATTTAAACATGTATTCACGACATACGGATATGTTTCTGACTGATTAAAATTGGTTTAATTATAACTAAGGTGTTGTGAACAATTTTTATCATTTACAGGAGATGCGAGTTGTCCCTGCTGTAGAGCTCTGGATTCCTAAGCTGAATATCCGGGTTCGAATCCTTGCATTACCACAAAATAACATTACCCACGCTTTAAACTGTGGGGGCGTTATAAAAATGACAGTCAACTCATAAGCGTAATAGTGAGTGGTAGGGTGCTGTTGATTGGCTACTTTCTCCTGGTTAATAGTCCAGAATTAGGGACAGCGGCAGATACACTTAGTAGCTTTGTCATAAATACAAATATAAAAATATACATCACCTAAGATTATATTCAAAACGATTTCAGCTTTCCATAAATACAAAAATGTACACCATCTAAGACTCCATTCAAAATGATTATCTTTGAAAACAGTTAAACACACTATATGTAGATTAGTTCTGTTTCGTGTAGTCGAATAACAATAATAAAGTCATCTTCGTTGTCTTGGTAGAAGTGACAACAAGAATATTTTAAACTACAATCAAAAAGTACCCTCAGTGATAATTTCTTTGAATTTTTTGCTTGTTTTTGTTTGAGGCTCTAACCTTAAAACAGTACTTCTTCAAAAGTAACTCTTACTATTCTTTCTACGACTACTGTTGTGATTTGGTTTGTTTTGAATTTCGCGCAAAGCTACACGAGGGCTATCAACGCTACCCGGCCCTAATTTAGCAGTGTAAGACTAGAGGGAAGGCAGCTAGTCATCACCACCCACCACCAGCTCTTGGGCTACTCTTTTACCAACGAATAGTGGGATTGACCGTCACATTATAACGCCCCCACGGCTGAAAGGGCGAGCATGTTTGATGTGACGGGGATTCGAACTCGCGACCCTCAGATTGCGAGTGGAGCGTCCTAACCATCTGGCAATGCCGGGCCGACTACTGTTGTGAGTGATACGTTTGCTTGTTTTGTTGTTAAGCAGGAAGATACACAATGAGTTATCTGTGCACTGCCCACTGCAGGTTTCGAAACCTGATCTTTATTGTTATAAGCCCACAGTGAAGAATGAAAGATAAATCTTTAGAAAGTGCTCTGCTAATTACAAGAAGAAGAATTTATACGAGAGTTTTTTAAAATAAAATTAATTCAATTAATAACAGGATATTTAGAGTAAATCATTCAATGTCAACTTAACCTTTCTTGTGAGTGGCGAAAAACACTAACCACAAGAGCATATTCATTACTACAAATAAAGAAACAGTCATAATCCAGCTTGCTTTTAAATTACTTGAGCTATTAGTTACAGTTAAAACTATCGTAGCAATATGTTAGGTTACTAAACAACACACTGATTAGGCGCGCTATACTTCGAAGTGGGTCTTATTTTATCTAAAAAGATACGCTGCACACATAGGTGTTTATCACAACGTTTCCTGGTGCAACGATATGGTTGGTCCTTGGAGGATGAAAACTAAGGCAATTTCTTAAAGCTCGTCGTTAAGAGTAAATTGATAATCTGCGTAACCACAGTTCAAACAATAATATATCCGGGGGATAACGTACTACTGATTTCGGAAACATATGCTATGAAATAATTTCTACCGTATAAACTTTATCGCACTTTATTATTGACTTGTTCTTTACTTATCTCAGAATTAGAGAAACAAAGATACGTTGAGTGGTTACTGTATTAGTAGGAGAGCCAGGTTGTCTAAGTAGTCTACAGCTGCTTTACTTGCTAATAGATATAAGTGCCACCTTGGCGCGCAGGATGTCTCGAGAGACACAAATGTTAGGATACCACATTAAGACTCCTAATTGATATTAGGTTGTACCACCTTTCGCAGCGATAAATAGACTTAACGTAGCATAGAATCACAAGGTACTGGTCTACAACTGATCCACAAATGCCAAGAGGATTATGCTGCTGAATCCAAAGTTCGTATTCATCCGAAACATGCTCAGTCAAACGGAGATCTGATTGATGTGTTGACCACGGAAGATCACTGAAGTCACTTATGACTACGATGGATTGTTGCGATATCATCTTTTAAGTGTCTTTATCTATCAGGGAGGAAATACATTATTGTGGAATGGGCATGATCAACAATAATAGCTAAGTACTTCTGTATGCTATTATCTGTTTTAACAGAATTGAAAGCTCCAACCACTGCCATGAGAATGTTAATCATTCCCTCACCACAACTCAAGTAGAGTGAAACCCACTCATTTAGACTACATTACATACATCCAGTTCTAGACTGTCTATTTTTTAAGATCTGGACACTATTGAAGCCACATCTTCTTGTTTGCACATTCTTAATGTTAATATTTCTTGTTGTATTTTGTATGTCACTGATAATTTAGGCTTAGAAACAAGAGCTATTCATGTATGTCTGTTCTATACGTAAACAAAATGTAAGCGTGAAATTTTTCAGTATTAACAGCAAGCAGAAATACAAACAGTATACTTCTTTTGAAGCTATATTTGTAAATAAGCAAATCGGTTTTGTAACTCTAATTTAGCCTTATTAAAATACACTACCTTCATGGATTAGTTTAACTTTATCCATTTGATTTATTTAATGAAACTTTCTAAGTTAGTTCTAATATCATTTCACAACATTTTCAAAATTACTGACTTTATTAACTTCAGACAGTGATTGCCAATTTAGGCTTGAGGTTGTATTCCAATAAAAACTATAAGTGGAATTACTGACCAAAGAAATCAAATCATCCAAGAATGACGTTAATCAAACTAGAGTTATATAATAGCTATAAATTCTACGCAGATAAATTAATATCTACTATACGACAGTGTCGTACCTTATAAAGTTGATGATAGGCTATACATGTGAAGTAACGTTTCAAGGTGGTGGTAACTGTGAACTTGGCAGTAATTACATAGGAAGTGATACGTTATAAATGCTCTGGTATGTTTTGAAGGTAAGCGGTACGTTATAAAGATGATGATAGGCTATGCATGTGAAGTAACGTTTCAAGGTGGTAGTAACTGTGAACTTGGCAGTAATTACATAGGAAGTGATACGTTATAAATGCTCTGGTATGTTTTGAAGATAGCGGTACGTTATAAAGGTGATGATAGGCTATACATGTGAAGTAACGTTTCAAGGTGGAAGTAACTGTGAACTTGGCAGTAATTACATAGGAAGTGATACGTTATAAATGCTCTGGTATGTTTTGAAGGTAGCGGTACGTTATAAAGGTGATGATTGGCTATACATGTGAAATAACGTTTCAAGGCGGTGGTACTGTGAACTTGGCAGTAATTACATAGGAAGTGGTACCTTCCAAATGTGGTTATTTGTTATAAAGATGTGTTTTCAGGCAATTAAATGTTGCAAGAACTTAGTCAAAAAAATACCAGCAAAACGGGTGTTGTCACTAATATTCTAGATAAACAGCAGAAAAAAAAATCGATGAAACAAATACTGTCGCTATACTTTTTAAATAAACAGCAGAAAATACCAATCAAATCACATTTTGTCACTAGCGTTTCAGATAAACAACAGAAAATATTCAAATTTCATAAACAGTTATTCTTAATTGTTTAAAATACAACAACATTGTAAGTGATTAAAAATGCTTCATAGTTACTCTGCCACCAAGAGGAACCAACTGACATAAAATATTCAAAGCCTTCTTCCAAATTGTCAATACAGGTACTTAGCCTACTTGTATAGCACAAAAGTATATATATATTTTTAAGAATTGTTCGACAACTTAGTCTCATGACAAAAGTCAACGTCTCGACTCTTGGCTGCATCAGGCTTAAGTCCTGAGACTATTTCCTAAAGTGTTTATTTGCTGTGATATAAAGTGAATGAAAGTTTAGCTACATCAGGCATAAATTCTGAGGCTATTTCCTAAAGTGTTTATTTGCTGTGATATAAAGTGAATGAAAGTTTAGCTACATCAGGCTTAAATCCTGAGGCCATTTCCTAAAGTGTTTATTTGCTGTGATATAAAGTGAATGAAAGTTTAGCTACATCAGGCTTAAATCCTGAGGCTATTTCCTAAAGTGTTTATTTGCTGTGATATAAAGTGAATGAAAGTTTAGCTACATCAGGCATAAATCATGAGGCTATTTCCTAAAGTGTTT
>NW_013666580.1:350741-369002 GCF_000517525.1 Limulus polyphemus | reverse complement strand
CTGAGGCTATTTCCTAAAGTGTTTATTTGCTGTGATATAAAGTGAATGAAAGTTTAGCTACATCAGGCATAAATCATGAGGCTATTTCCTAAAGTGTTTATTTGCTGTGATATAAAGTAAATGAAAGTTTAGCTACATCAGGCTTAAGTCCTGAGGCTATTTCCTAAAGTGTTTATTTGCTGTGATATAAAGTGAATGAAAGTTTAGCTACATCAGGCTTAAGTCCTGAGGCTATTTCTAAAGTGTTTATTTGCTGTGATATAAAGTAAATGAAAGTTTAGCTACATCAGGCATAAATCCTGAGGCTATTTCCTAAAGTGTTTATTTGCTGAACTATAAAGTAAACGATGGTTTGAGTAGCGCGTTGGGACTGTGAATCGACGGGCTTAGAGTTTGCGTCCCTTTGACACAAAAACACGCTCTATATGTTAGAGCCGTGTTTGCGCTATAAGAGTAAGGGTCAAACCTCATCTTTCGGTCAGGTAAGAATAACCCAAGTGTGGATGGTGAGTGCTTTAATAGCTACTGTCTTCCCTCTAGTGTATTAGTTCAAAAGTCACCAGGTGGGACAGCTGTAAGTCTTCGTATTTACAACGCTCAAATCAGGGGTTCGATTTCCCTCGGTGGACACAGCAGATAGCCCAATGTGGCTTTGCTATGAGAAAACACACACATTAGTTCAAAATTAGGGATGGCTATCTGCAGATATCTTTTTGTGAAACATACAAACGAATTCAAATGACAGTTCGAATTATAAGATTTTCAGATCTCTTTGAGATGAACAGACCGTTATATGTTTCATTATAGATTTTAACTTAAGATTAGATGGTAATATCGATGTAAGTACGATGTCTAGATGTAATATAACTGTATTTTGATTTTAATATTAGAGGCAATTAAAAAAAAAACTGTGAAATTGAACAGCATTTAATGTTTATACACATTTACTACGTCAGAGTGATGTATTTTACCAAACCAAAGTACGTAAATACTCAAGGATAAAATGTCTTTCTGTTCAGGGAGTATTTTAAAATTCTACGTGTAGTTAAGTTCTCATAGATAAGCAGATGTCACGAAAAACTGAGTCTTAAAACTTTATATCATGCAATATGCACATAACGCTCCATTTAGATATGAGTAAAACGTGCCTTACAATACAATAAGAAGAGTTATCTAACATTAGTTTCGATTAGGAGATGAATTAAAAACATTAAATTACTCTGGAGTATCGGTCAATATTAAAGAATGTTTCCCGGTTGCGTGGTTGCCCGTTTTCTGATCAACAGTTCTAACTTAAGGATATGCCTGAACCTAGGGGTCTCCAACCTGGTCCCTTTGCCCATGCATATTATAAGATATTGTTCGTGTTGAAAAATACGGAATACCAAATTCATTATGTTTATGTAGAAAATTTTCACCTTTAGTTCCACAGCCCTGTAAAAGAGAGTAAAAAAAACATGGCTACTTTTTTTACAAATCCTGTTTCGGAACTGCTCATATAAATCACCACTTACAAAAAATTGATTTGGGTTCTTATAACATTTTCTACCTCCCGTGAAGTTCGATTTAGTGTTTTAAGTTTCGTGTTTTGATTCAACAGAATTTGAGGTTTTTGTCATAAACTAAATTTTGTATATTTGACTTCTCTGTTTCAACAAATTCAAATGATTTCTCAAGCTTCAAAATAAAATGTGAATGTCATTATGTCATGAATGATTTACGGTCTTAAAGCTGTATTAGGATTCAATTGAATGATGTGATGAATACTTCAGCTAAGATCCCAATATCGAGTCCTATGAAGCAGTTGTTTAGGTTACAAAATGATGTACCAAATAATTTATTAGCCAATATCGAGCTCTGGCATGTTTACTATAAGAAGTAGAGAAGAAAGCATGGGAATTAGCCTAATCTTGGCAGTAGTCCGTCTCTAATGTCATCATATATATAAATATAGTGTATATCATAAAATAACTTGATAATTCTTAGTAAATTGAGCTTGTATTAGATCGGGATTTTTTATCCGTTTTTTTGTTCCATTTTAGGATTTTTTAAAGCTCTTGTATTTTCGTCAGCGTGTACAAACCATTAACAATGTTTCAAAGTGATTCTGAGTCAGAAAATTCTTCAGAGCTATCAAAAATACCAGTTGGAGAAACGGAAGATATCGAGAGTGCTCGTTACTTTTGTTGTTACTAAGCGCAAAGGTACACAAAGAGCTATCTGTGCCATGCCTACCACGGGTATCCAAATCCAATTTTTGGCGTTTTAACCTCTGAGTCATACTGCTGAGCCACCAGAGGGCAGTTTGATATTAAAGAAGGAATAAAAGCATGTTTGCATGTTGAAGGGCCTGGCGTGGTCTAATATTTCGTGTGATCGTACTGTAAATCCGAGGATTCATGGTTCGCAACCTGCTGCATTTAAAACTTTCTTCGCTCTTTGGGGTCGTAGATGTTCTATAAGAGTGACAGGCAAATCTCACTATTCGATCAGACAAGAGTGGTACAAGAGTTGGTGTTTTGACTACAAAGAAAGAATGGAAAATACTTGTACGAAACAAATCTTAACCTTTATAATATTTTGTTTTGTAGTTTATGCGCGTTTGCAAGAACGTAAAAATATATTGTCAACTATTCTGGTTTTAAGGTAACCAACCCATCGGGATTCTTATCGAACTTATTCTAAAAATATGCCACCTAATGGCACAGCGGTATGCCTGCGAACTTATAACACTAGAAACCGGGTTTCGATACTAGTAGTGGGCAGAGCACAGATAGCTCATTGTGTAGCTTTGTGCTTAATTAAAAAAAACAACAAGAAATAAATTCTAAAAATAAACGTCACAGCTTAAAACTATCAAGTTTACGGTGCTAGCAATATGAAAAGAAACTGCTAATCGGATGCCAAATGTGTGTGTGTATATATGTTGCATTTATGGGATTTCGATATTTTTATAACAACAATGAACAGTAGAAGATTGATATTGTAAGAGCTTGTCCTAGAGAATGTCAATCACCTGCTTTTGTTCGTATCAATGGACGAACTGCTTTTAGATGGGTGGAACTTTGAATATGATGTCAGTCTGTCAGTCATAATAAAAATTCAAATGAAGAAACAAATACGTTGACGCAAGTCAAAAATTTGCAAAGAGACAAAGCAACACCGTACCAATTAAACGTAATCATTGGGGATGGCATGTTTTAACGAGATTCGGCATAGAACTTGCGAGATGATGAAAAGAGCCCCGAGAATTTTCCTGAAATATATTACTGTTTACATATGAGATTAAGAGAACGCATGAGGAACAATGAAACGATCTCAATTTGCCCTCTGGACTAAATGGAATATAGTGTGTGTTGTACTGAATAATATATTATAATCTGGTTGTATAACGAAGATTCACTTTATCTGTGATACTAATTAACATAACTAATTAACAATCATCTGTGGAACTTTATTTATACGTCCATTCTGTAATTTAATAGTTTACAATCACATATAAATTATTCATCAATATCCGCTAACAATAGAGCCAAATTCCTCTCAATCTCTTGTTGAGTTAGATATTAACACCCCAGTGGCACCGAGTCTTACGGACTTGTATCGCTAGAAACCGAGTTTCGATAATCGTGACGGGCAGATCACAAATAGCATATTGTGTAGCTTTGTGCTTAACTGCAAACAAAACAAAGAAAAAAAAAACAACTCAAGATATTAGTTTTTCATAATAATACCCGTATTTAAAAAGCAAAAGAGCAACCAACTGTGGCTTTGGAAATGCGTCATTTCTAAAGATTTAGTAACTCCTAGAATTAAATGTTTAAACAATATCCCTAAGTAGAAATAAAGTGGCATGTACATATGTTTTTACTTAAATTTGACTCCCCAGTGGCACAGCGGTATATCTGCGGACTTATACTGCTAAATACCGGGTTTCGATACCCATGGTAGGCAGAGAACAGATAGCCCTTTGTGTAGCTTTGTGCTTAACTACAAACAAACAACAATCTACTTAAATTTGGAATTATTTGATAAATTTTATTTGAGTAATTACTATTAAAGTTGAAATAATTTACACAAGTACAGAATACAATTTAAAATAAGCAAATGTAAACCAAATTAACATTAAATCATGAAAAAATACAATGATTAAAAAAACAACCATTTAAAAATCAAACATATTACAAATTTAAAACATAATTCAAAAATAAACAAAATTTAAACAATACAAATTAATACAAAAAACTAATATTGCATTGGCCAAACTTTACAATTCAAATCAATGAAAGAATAAAATTGGCACATTAATCTAGAAACCGAAACAAAATTTCACTTATTGTACAAATTCAAAACAAACAGACATAACTTAAAAGAATGACAAGAAAACAAACTCACAATAAAACAAAACTAAAACCAAACACAGCGCACAATCATCAGTTTCCATATATCTTAAAAATAAACCTTGAATTAAAAAAATCATAATGCAGCGAACGAAAATTAATATACAAGTTAAATAAATACACATAATGAAATAGGTAAACACAAATATGGACATAAACTGGACGACGGAGAAGGTCAAATATAAAAATCAAATTAAGAACTAGATTAGTTATGAGCTTAGGAAAACTGGAGAATTGAATACGTGACTAATTAGAAAACTGAAAGTATCAGTCAACTATTTATACACTGAAAATACTGCAAAATTAAAGAAAAGAAAATGAACATTACCTACACCGTGTCACTACAAGGCCCAAAGGCTCTACTTAAGCCCGTCTCCTTCCAACAGTGATCTTGCAAAAAGCTTCCCTGGACCTCCACCACGTCATCATGTTACCTCTTCTTGAAATCACCGGTTTTAATTCCCCAGCCTTCGATGTTCTTCACTGAAGTGGCGACCTCAATGACAGGCGGATTTCTTCTACATTAAAGTCCAAGCCTCCATCTATTACGAGGCTTTGACCTGGAAATGTTCCGTAATTCAAAGATTTGATTTTTCTGAGTTCACGTTGTACTTTCGTATAAGAGTAATTAGAGAAACCAAAGGACGCCGCTTCACGCTGATTGACTGCCTCAAGTGATAGAGGGGGGGGGGGGAGGCTTGAAGCTAGGGACGGAAAATTGGGGGCTTAATTGTAGAACGATGAGTCCACCTATGATGAACCTGCAGACAGTTCACGAGCGAATCACCAGAAGGTTTTGTAGATCAACAAATATTAATGTGGCTCAACATATGATTACGTGATTAACTTTGTAGTTTTCACTTCAATAAAGAATAAAGTCTTAAAAATTAATATTTCATCTAGTTTGTATAATATACATTTTTACATTTACACTACATTATCTTACAGATATGTAGTCGTTTTATAAGTAAAACATTCAAACTCTACATACACAACACGTTTCACTAATTATAATGTAGTGCACTTTGGATTTACTGTTTACAAATATTCTTATAATATTAATATACACGTGTAGTAACAGATTCCTGTTTTCGTTCTTATATTTAATTTGACCATCTAGTTAATAAACTCGATTTTACTCCAACTAAACATAGTAACCCTTGTATTATACTTTTTCTAAGTACAAGACATACTGTAGAAAACAATCCAATTACTTAATTATATTTTTCGGATTTTCTATTATATCAAATTAGATATCAACACATACCAATCAGTTGAGTCAAGTCAAATCATTAGAACTGAGAAGACATTTGATAAGTAAAACGTTTTTGACATAAAGAACTCACAAATCTGTTTATTGTAGCTGTGACACATAAAATACTAAACCTAACTATATATATAAAGTTTCCTCAGTTGGTTAGCTATGAACAACTTCACATTTAGTAGTTCGAAGGTAAATATTTTTATGATTTTTACAAAGAGAAGTTAATGTTAAGTTAATTGAATGTGTTATAATCCTTGCAGACATTTTTTGTTTGTGTGTGGGTCATTGGATATTTAAAGTTTTATTTTACACAATTTTACATGCTCGCCTAAAAGAATGAAGAAATGCTTCATGTAATCCAAGCAAGATTATTTGTTCTATAAAGAATATAGCTTTTCATATTATAACAAGTATAGTTATTTCGTGAAACCAATATTAGTTTACGTTAAATAATTGTTTACACTGTGCGTTAAACGCAAACTTAACGTTAAACTTGCACGACGAAAGATTACAATTCAGTAAGTAAGTTAGATCATATAATTTTATTGTCTAACTAGTGACAAACGAATATTGTGTGCCATGACATTGAAGCTTGGTAAAACGAGTTTGTCGATTCTTTCGCTTTACACAATATTTAGACTTTACATTTCAGAAAAGACAATTATCCGGCTATATCTTAGTATATACCAGGTTCTTCTCACATGATAACAGATATTGAGAATTTGAAACTTAAATGTTAATTGTTGTATGATATTACGAAAATTAGAGATATTCATTGCAGTAACAGAAGAACGATAACACTATAATATTATCCATTATCTTTATGTTTAATATCGTTCGCCTTTGAAGTCTATTTTTATAATTCCAAGACAGAGTTCTGTATTGTTGTATCTGTTTAATATCGGACGAATTTGAAACCTAATAGTTCTTGTTTTCAATATGAAACTAATATTGTTCAAATATTACATGACACAGATGGTTTACTAGTACTGGATGTTTCTCAACTTTGGTCACTGGCAGCCATATGACTAATGATCAAAGGTCATTAAATTCTAGGTCAAGACTGTGTATATAAATTCGGCGTGTTTCACGTATCGGTCACTTGCATTTTTCAGTGTACATGAAGATACCGTTCCTGCAAATAGAAAAGAAATATCATGATTGGGCGCACATGGGAATTTCCCTTAAAACTCTGTCATGCCCCCCGTTCAGCCCGCAGGCCACGGCGAGAAGTTAGGTTCATTAGATGAAATGCTAGTATACATATGGTAGGGTGTTAAATTTACTGAATGTGTCGTTTTATTTAAACAGAACAATAATGTGTGTTTTCCTTTAATGATTATCCTGAGTGTCTTAAAGCTCTGCATGTCTTTTTTCTTTAATATTCGTTGTTGTTATTGGTTGTTGATCAGGATTAAATATATATCCATTATCTTGTTCTTTACCGGGAAAAAAATTAATTTCAGACTGTTGATAAAATTAAGACTAAAACTTCTAATTTCACAAGGCTTACTGTCTTCACGTTAGTATGCGTAGTTTTTCGGTCCACCATTGACCGATATACAAAGTGAAGTGATATCCTTCCATCTCGTCAGTAAACTCCTCTAGAAAGATTCCTAGAAGCGAATCGTTAGATCTGTCTAAAATGTAAACGATAATATCTGTATCGTAGTGCAATACAGACGGGCATAACTTCTCCAACGTGTTATACAGTTTAAGCCGAACGTGAGAAGTGGTGAAAGCAACCAAAAAAGATGTTTGTTTGATCTCTCCATCTAAAAGATGTTCATATTTGTGCTTCCAAAAGAAACCAATGACTTCGCCATTTACAAGTGTAATATCTATCATAAGTTCAGACGTATCACAAATAAGACAGTTGAGATTTATCTTCAGACATACCCCATGACCCCAAAATGAATTCAGACAATATTTAGCTATTGACCTTCTTCCGGATTTACTATTGATATGTTCAGGCCTGAGATGAACTCTTTCTCGTTCAGCATACAGTTGGACGTACGCTTGTCATGACTCTGGTGTGTTACAGTGTAAGAGCCATCCTGACCTTTCCTGTTTCAGGAACAATATATTATGTGAAAATATAAATGATTTAGATTGATAGTGATACACTTCGTATTTACCTGGCATCCACAGTCATTAACTTTCTTCTTCTCTTACCCAGGTACCAATAATGGCCCGATCTTCTTCTGAGTGCTGACATTGTGGTGGTATTTTCTCTGGTACACATGATTTACACAATGTAAAAGATGACAAATTAACTGCAGAACTGGATGTTTCTTTGGTGGTAATTACAAAACCTATAGATCAGAAATATTTGTGGCTATCATGAATGGATGTCCAACAGGATACTCACAATATTGTTGGTCCAAGGATATAAAGAGGTGAATTCATTGTATTAAACGCATTATTTATCATTTGCATCATACAGGAGTCTGGTAGCGTTGACTCCGCCTTCTTAGAACACATCACATACGTCCAGACGTGGAACTACTGTGTGGTCTGTAAGGACAATATCTAAGTCTACATTATAATTCTTTATAGCATTAAACTCATGTTCCCAGATAACAATAAGTTTGTATCCGAGATCTACAAGTTGACGTTGTTCCTGGATGTCTTTACTTATAGTCCACATTTGTTCGTTTAATATTACATTGTTAGTACTAGAATCGTAACACCTGTGACAACCATGATAACACCCGTTAAAATCGTAGATAGTGTTATGATTTACACAGAATCCCTTTAGTTGAGAATCTGTTTTCTCCACCATTTAGGGCATGTTGATATTGATCCCTTCTGTATTAATTCTAGCCACTGGATCCTGGCTTGGCTGTAAGTATTGGATGTGATATATCCATGGTTAGGAGTCACAATGATGAATCTTGGAAGGACAAATTTACTACTGTACACAGCCATACATATATACAGAAGCAAAAGGGATGTATCTCAATCGATTGATGTTACATGTACAACACACACAGAAGCAATAGTGATGTATCTGAATGGATTGATGTTACATGTGCAACACATACAGAAGCAATAATGATGTATCTGAATGGATTGATGTTACATGTGCAACACACATAGAAGCAATAGTGATGTATCTGAATGTATTGATGTTACATGTGCAACACATACAGAAGCAATAGTGATGTATCTGAATGGATTGATGTTACATGTGCAACACACACAGAAGCAATAGTGATGTATCTGAATGGATTGATGTTACATGTGCAACACACACAGAAGCAATAGTAATGTATCTGATGAATTGATGTTACATGTACAACACATACAGAAGCAATAGTGATGTATCTGATAAATTTATGTTACATGTGCAACACATACAGAAGCAATAGTGATGTATCTGAATGGATCGATATCACATGTAAAATTGGCTCCTGAACTGGAGGCACCTCCGTCAGAGTATTGACGTCAGAGCGTTAGTACCCGGATATATAGAGAAAATTAGATATCCATTTGATACAAGTATGCATATCAGTTAAATTACAAAATATTTTTACTTTCAAAGTTAGATAACTGTATAATTTAATTTTACACATCCATAGCAATTTAAATGAATGTCAAAATTACCGCATCTTTCAACGTTTTACCCTTGTGTAACAATTGAATGACAAAATTACCGCATCTTTCAACGTTTTACCCTTGTGTAACAATTGAATGACAAAATTACCGCATCTTTCAACGTTTTACTCTTGTGTAACAACTGAATGACAAAATTACCGCATCTTTCAACGTTTTACCCTTGTGTAACAACTGAATGACAAAATTACCGCATCTTTCAACGTTTTACCCTTGTGTAACAATTGAATGACAAAATTACCGCATCTTTCAACGTTTTATCCTTGTGTAACAATTGAATGCCAAAATTTTTAACTTTTCAAAGTTATATACCAAAATAATCTTACATGTGCATTTCCTTCTAGAAATCAATGATATAACCTTTCTCTCGGCGCCACTCTGGGAATTTCTCTTGTACGAGTTTTAACATGGCGTCTGGTGAATAAAAACTGATATACATTTTGTTCTCGATAGTTCTGACTCGATCTTATGTTGAACAGATGAGGTTGAGAATAGTCATCATTGGAATTAAATTGAAGCTATCAATTATTCAGATTTTAAGACATTTAAGAGCCATTGATATTAGGCTTTATACCTTGACTGATCAAATAATTTTAAATAAAATGTCCATCAAACCCGTTTATGTTATGGGCTATAACTGTATATTCCTTACGTTCCTTGCATAACTGAAACTTACAAAAATTATCACGTGCGGCATATCCTTTAAATACTGTTTCCTTATCGTCACAATCATGGACCAAGCAGTAATTTTCCTCGTGTGTTCATATCTCCTAATCAGTCAAAGACCTTACCATTGAAATCATGGGCCACGCAGTAATGAACCTCGTGTTTTCCTGTCTCCTAATCAGTCCTAATCCTCACCATCAAAATTATGGACCACGTAGTAATTAATCTCGTGCGTTCCTATCTTCTGATCAGTCTCAAAGTGGAAAACACATTTCTATGATGATTCTTTAACTTGAGCTGACTGGAGAAGACAAATGATTTACATTCAACACACTTAATCTCGTCACGTCGAATAATCTTTGGGGATTTTTTTTTCTAATCAGGATCTTGAAACTTGATGTATATTCATAGATTTTTTCTCAAGACGACAGTGTTTGCTTTTCTGCCTTTGTTTTATGCATGTTGTAACACTCTAGAGATTTACAAACGTATTACAACTCTGTACAAACTGTAGAATGAACTTACGTACGTTTCAATAAGTCGATCAGCGATGCTCAATGAACATTTTAAATCCCTTGTCACAATCTGTACAATAATAACTTACCCAAAGGAACCACATCACACATGTAATAACATCAACATGATTATCTTGAAAATCTTCCCGGGACCTTCGTAGATAACGCAATTCAGCTTATCAGATGAAACAATATTGATTTGGACCTCTAAATGACGCTTGAACTTTGACATCTCTTCAACTCTGCAAGAAATCTGCGTGTCATGTGTAGCTTCGTTTATATCATAGGCATACTTTTACATTTTGGGGCGTTTCTAAGATAAGCTAAAACAACTATAATTGACTAAGCACAACAAAGGTTTCCATAATTATTAATGGCTATAACTGGATGTTTTATAAACGGTCGGTCTTAATATTAGTCACCTTATATTTACTACTACAGCTACCAACAGGCAATTCTAATGTTGTTCTTTTAATCTTTGTCCCCAGTGGCACAGCGGTATGTCTGTGGACTTACAACGCTAGAAATCGGGTTTCGATATCCGTGGGGGGCAGAGCACAGATAGTCCATTGTGTAGCTTTGTGCTCAAGTACAAATAAACAAACTTTTAATCTTTATAGTTTCATTTATAGATAAATTATTTTTATATTTGATTAATTGTTTTCAACCTCAGATAAAATTATGTCTGCTGAAACTTACCCTCATTTTGAAGACATGTACTGATAGGCTTATCTAGATAATTAGAACAATTACATACTCTAGCTTTGTCGCGACTGTTGAAATGGCTTTGTCCAGAGCATATTGTATATTTCGTCTGAGAATATTTAAAATAGACATAACAGATTGATCACATTAATTAGGATTAAATGTCATTTTGTACGTGCTTGACATTGTGCTGTATTTCCTAATATGTCTACGGAAAGATTTTATAACAAATAAATATCTAGATTCGTCAGTGGTACGGGAACACTTGGCTCATCGGAATTAATACAAAAGAAGAAAAATATTAATCATAGACGAATAATATACAAAACATTTAAAAAGAATATCATAATATGAAAAAACTTACCGCGCTCTCCATAACCAAGTTGTTAGTCTCTAACTGTTCGGAACATGTGACTTCTTGGGTATTATGGAAGAAAAGAAAAAATATTAGTTATAGGTTAATCTACATGTGAAGTTGTTCATAGCTAACCAACTGAGGAAACTTTATATATATAGTTAGGTTTAGTATTTTGTGTGTCACAGCTACATTAAACAGATTTGTGAGTTCTTTATGTCAAAAACGTTATACTTATCAAATGCCTTATCAGTTCTAATGATTTGACTTGACTCAACTGATTGGTATGTGTTGATATTTAATTCTATATGTAATAGAAAATTATATATATAAGTGCTTGAATTTTGTTCTACAGCAAGTATCACGTTTATAAAAAGTATAATATAAGGCTTATTATGTTTAGTTGTAGTAAAATGATCATATAGAAGTTAATAACTTGTGTGTAAAATTAGACATAAGAATAAAAATAGGTGTATATAGATCTTACCAATTGATTGTTTCATTCGGACAGAAAAATATTTAGGGTTTGAATTATATAGTAATACATGATAATTATTTATAGACTGGCCATTTTATGTTAAAATAAAACAAAAAATTAATTTCGGGATTAAGTAGATCGTAAGTTTTGTTTGTTCTGTTGTTTGTAGTTAAGCCTAAAGCTATAGAATGGGCTATCTGTGCTGCACTCACCATGTGTATCGAAACTAGGTTTTTAGCATATAAGTTCACAGACTTACTGCTGTGCCACTGTAGGGGGCGGTTTATTTGGGAGCGCGATATGTAGGGATGGGTCCGGTTAAAAATCGCAAAATTCCAAAATTCAGCCAAAGGGGATAGAGACAAAAAACCCTTCAAAGGGGTACAGACAAAAACCCTTTCAAAGGGGTAGAGACAAAAAACCCTTCACTAATCAAGTATAAAACTGTCTATAAAGTTCAGCTAACCTTCCTTGATGACTAGAAAACGGGCCGCAAAAAAACATCGATTTTCTTATTGTTCTTCTCCGTCATCAGTAACTTGTAAGTCACAGTGTGCCTACGACCATTCTGCAGCCAAAACACTTCACTATTCCCTAGGATGTGCCTTTTCATACCTAGAGCAGCAAATGATTCCCGATAGGTTAGTTACAGCCCAAAGTACTAATCACAGTTATTATTAGCGTTATTTATAAGTATATAATCTACCGTATACTCCTTACCGCGCCGCGCAGTATCCTGGTTATGACTTATTTTGCTTCAAGAAGTAACGTATATAAATTATATTATGACTACCCATAAAATAGAACTGAATAAGTTGGCGAAATAGAACCTTCCACCTAGAAGTTACAGCCCCAATGAAAGCCAAGATTTCGACTTGTAAAAAGTGCAGAAATTAGTAACAAAAAATGTTATTCTAAAATTGATGGGATGTAGGGATGGAAAAAGATCAGAAACTAGCGAGCATTTGGGATGTGAGAAAAATCTGCATTATCCATTCCTGCATTCCACCTGCAGAGAGGATGCATATATATACGTTAGGTGGTGGAATTCAGGAATGGGTAATGCAGATTTTCCTCACATCCCAAATGCTCGCTAGTTTCTGATCTTTTTCCATTCCTACATCCTAACAATTTTAGAATAAAATATTTCGCTATTAGTAATACGTGTATATGAATGCAATATATATGAAAATTTATGTCTAACACAAAAAACAGTAATAATAAAACATATATAAACACACGTAATATGTAATATAATGTAACTGACTCTTGATATGTTCAACATTTGTTTTGACATATCATCACACAAACAAACTACGGTATTTAATTGAAACAGGAAAAATGTAAACTTTATCTGAATCTTACAGTAACATTTTACTCTCACGTGAATGTTGTAATTATAAAACAAGACACAAGTAATCTTTCTCTGATTGTAACAAACATTTTTCAGTTTCTTAACATTTTAATCCTTGTGTCACTTTTCAGTATAGGTTAGTGAGTTCATTCATTAACATTATCTTCTCTTTGTAGAGATCCAATCACGTTGTACTTTTTCATACATTCTTGGAACTGATCTCTACCTAGCAATGAGTCATGGTGCTACTTGGTTAAACAATCGATTACCTTATTATGCTTAGTTAAAGAGAAAATGTACTTTAGACTTGTATATATATGTAAATGATATAAAGCAAAAATAATTGTTAATTTCAACTGTGTGGTATGTTAAAAAGTTATAATTACCATGTGGCTCATCAGTCCCAGTGATTTGAATTGTCTCAAATTGTTGTTATTCTATTTTTTTATAATGGAAAAGATGAAAAATCTACTGAAGGAAATTAATAAAATAGAATTTTGTTCTACTGTAAATCTTGCATTTGGAAAAAGTATAATATAATGGCTACTATGTTTAGTTGGAGTAAAATGGACATATCAAGTTTATTAACTGGATGGTAAAATTAGATATAAGAATGAAAACTGTGCTATATTACTATACATGTAGATTAAAAAATAAGAATATATCTAAACACTAAAATCAAACTGTGCGACATTATAATTATATATATATATAGAGAGAGAGATACAGTTTGACTGATTTACTTATAAAACAATACAAAATAGGATTACCTATCTTTAAAACTAATATAATTTTAAAAAGTACTTTATGTAACATGCCTTTTGATGACATTACACATTAGAACTATGACGTCACGTGATTTTGACGGTCTCTCTTCACCCTATCGTCTAAGGCAGCCAATTAGCGTGAGACTGTATCTTTTGGTGTCTCAAGTGCCCTTGATAAACTATTTATAAAGTAGGTTTGAACCTTGGTAAAACTTGGCTTTTTCCAGATGTACGACTAATGTATGAGAGAAGGAATTGGTAGCTGAAGAAAGACGTGACCTGAGAATGTAGTACAATATCTCTTACACTTCAGTTTTTCCTCCTTCTGAAAAGGATTATATTCGCAATCTCAACTGAAGTTACAAGTTCATGTAGGAAATCTGTAGCATGGGGCATCCCAAGATGCTGATAATATTCTACTCCTGATTCAGCAAGAAGGAAACATGGGTGACCGAGAGTTTCTACGACGATTTTTTAGTCTGAAGGCCCTGCAATAAAGTGGTTAAATTTCTACACAGCAACCAGATTATTGCTAACCAAGGAGTTGAACTTCATTTCTAGTTGTTATTGTCTGTGGCCAAGAGGAGATTTGAGGGACCTTTGAAAGGCAAAATCAACCATCTATAACTATCTCACCACCAGGATAGACAGCAAGCATCAATAGAATGAGACAGTTTTGGGGGAAAGTTAAGAGCCTCTTCAAGTGAAAATGTGGAATGTGAGAGCAGATAAGAGTCAAATAGAATCTCTGTATTGTGCAGAGCTGGGCAATGATGTGTTTACTATCACAACATTTTTCTCCATCGAGCCATTACCCGTGAAGTCATGAGTATCTCAGCTACATAGTCAAACAATACTGGAGGTGATCTGTTTACGCAGATGATGGTCTCTGGTGTTCAAGAGGACCATTAAGGAGACTAGACCAAATCTTTAAATGTGTCCGACAAGTGAATTGAGATGTATATTTTGGTCAGGATGTTAATAGGTTGCTTTTAGATAAAGCAAGTCGAGCTGGATGATGATAATGGTCTTAAGACTGCTTGTATCATTCAAGATGGCTTGTATGAATTTTGTGGCATGCCATTTGACTTGTGCAATGCCACTGCTGCTTTCAAGCAGCTGTTGAAGCTTTCACTGATAGGGCTTCAATAGAAGAAATACCTAATCTGTATAGACACATATAGACAACAATTTGATATTTGGCTACACATTTCAGTGGGCCGTTGAAAACTTGGACATGGTTTTTTGGATAAGGAGAGCAGATTTTTATTCCAGAGGAATGTTCACTTATGATTACTGATCCTGGGAAGATCACAGCAGTCAAAGACCGGCTCCAACCCATGATAAAATGAAAGATACAAAGTTTCCTAGGTGTTGTGTCATATTGTTGATGTTTTATAGCTAATGTCTCCAAGGTATGTTCACTGTTGTCTACACCGGCTAAAGCCTAAACACATTCTTAGATGGACTAAAGACTGTATCCAAGCATTTCAGTCACTAAAGCATACTTTCGTTGAGGCTCTGGTGTTGGTTTAACCAAAACAGTATAGTCCCCTCTTCCTGAATACTGATGCAAATGATAGTGGAATGTGAGTAGTATTGCTAGATATGAGGATAAAATAGAACATGCAATTATATATAATAGTTGTACACTGACCACATCACAAAGAAAGAATTGCTTGCAGTTGTAGTATTTGCTATGCAATATCACACTTGTGTGGGGCGTTTCTCTGCCATAAGCCATTTAATGAAATTTCTCGAACTGTCATTCATCTAATGGTCCTCAGAGAGTTTAAACTTGGTATACTACAAACTTTGTTTGTTGAAGACTTTCAGGATATATCTGTATTTGAACTAATGTGAGAATCTAGTTCTTCTCGTCACATTTGCATCAAGACATAGAGGAAAGGTGCACATGCTGCAAGGTGTGTGCTGCTTAGAGGTCAGCCTCCTCGTGCAGATGTGCCACAGTGTCCAAGAAAATTCAGCAAAAATATTATTACTTAACCTGTCCTGACGTCATTGTGACAGGTCAGATCGTAGGTCATACGTCATGCTTCTATTAACACATCCTGTTTTTTAAAAATATTAACATTTTCCTCTCACATTTTCTATTACAATATTTACAATCAATAGAAAGAAAATATTTTACACTACTGATTTCGATATTAGGCTATCTATTTCTGATGATGGTGTTTGAATTATTCAACATACAGATTCATTGTTGATATCGCCGAGAACACATCAACCAAGTAAGAACATTATTTTAACTGCCTTAGAGCTTGTCCCCCGGTGGAACAGCGGCAAGTCTTCGGATTTACACTGCTAAAATCAGGGATTCGATTCCCCTCGGTGGACACAGCAAAATAGCCCGATGTGCCTTTGTTATAAGAAAACACACGTACACACGCCTTATTGCTTAATTAAAAAGTCAGTTAGTTTATAATAGTTATTGGACACTGTATTCTTTGTGATTGTTATTATTTTATATTCTAAACTGCATATTTGAATAAATAAATATTAAGAAAAGTACTTAAAACACTCCGTTGAAAAACTAGGGTTAACTTTTATTGAGACATCGACAGAAAAAACATTACAAAGGCCCACACAAAAGTATTAAACTTCTTGTTTTTTTATGTATATTATTTATCTATTGTTATAAAACTAATTAAAATATATAAATTAGAAACGTATTTTGTTATACAAGAAAAATGTATATGAAAAATAAATGTTTTTATCGTTGATACTCCTCATGAAACCCACAAGAACGTAGACATAGCGTATGGTAACTTGAAACTCTGTTTACTCCGCTCTCTCCACATTCTCACTGTATGACTCATTGCTTGTTGCGGTAGATGGACATGATTCAAATAACAATAAAATTAAATGAAAACAGTTGTGAAAAGATAAAACCAACACTAAAGCTCGTCTATTCAATGAACTCGTGCGTAGGATTTAAACAGGCCCGGCATGACCAGGTGGTTACGGCGCTTGACTCGCAATCTGAGAGTTGTGGGCTCGAATCCTCATCCCACCAAACATACTCGCCCTTTCAGTCATGAGGGCGTTTATAATGTGACGGCCAATCCCACTATTCGTTGGTAAAAAGAATAGCTCAAGAATTGGCGGTGGGTGATGTTGACTAGCTGCCTTCCCTCTAGTCTATCACTGCTAAATTAGGAACGGCTAATGCAGATAGCTTTCGTGTAGCTTTGCGCGAAATTCAAAACAAGGAAGTATTTTTAACAGTTTTATGCATCTCTATGTTCTCGATGCAAACACTTGTTTTTGTTACATTCTCTCTTCTACCAACTAGGAAAGTTGTTACAATATTCTAAATTTATATATGTGAGATTAGAATAGGAATTTTCACCATTTATTGTTTTATGATATCATACTAATATGACATTATGTTTTTCAGGATCATTAAAAAAAGTTTGTACGACGACACTGATCTACGAGTGTTGGATAGCTTGTTGATAAACTATGACAGACGGGTAACCCCTACTCACCATCTAGGTAAGCACATAAAGGGTATTCTTATACTCACCATCTAGGTAAGCTCACATGGACTGCTCATACCATCCAGGCAAGCACATAAGGGTTACTCCTACTCACTGTCTACACAGCGTGGTCACAAGTAAATAGACACCACCTTTTCAGGAAAAATGAAAATTTTCAGTCATATTCACATGAACTGATATATTTATAATTTAATTAATATCTAGTAGATGTTCTTTTCGCTTCGTGGAGTTCGTTGATCCTTTGGGGCATCGTGAGAATCATCTCGTCAATTTTAGATTGTGGTATTCTCGCCCACTCTTGCTTCAAAACTTGGAGTAGATCGCTCTTCGACGTTGGTTTTTTTTGTTGTTTCATGACTTGCCGGTCGAGTATGACCCAAAGGTTTTCGATGGGGTTCATGTCAGGAGATTGGCTCGGCCAGGGCAACTTCTGGATACCATTTTCTTCCTGCCACTTTTATGTGTTTCTAGCAGTGTGACACGGTGCTCCATCTTCCTGGAACAACGTTGTGTTCTTGTCCACGAAGCCCGAGGAATAAAGTCACAAGAGTCATTCCTCCAATATTTCGACGTATTTTGCAAAATTTATGTTGCCAACGCACTACACTAAGCTCG
>NW_013666580.1:347652-349809 GCF_000517525.1 Limulus polyphemus | reverse complement strand
AGGCAAGCTCACAAGGATTACACACCATCTAGGTAAGTACATAAGGGTTACTCCTATACACACCATCTAGGTAAGCACATAATGGTCACGTATATATTCACCATATAGGTAAGCACATAAGGATTGCGCCTAATCACCGTCTAGGTAAGCACATAACGGCTACTCCTACTCACCATCTAGGTAAGCTCACAAGGATTACGCCTATACACACAATTTAGGTAACCACATAAGGGTTATATTCACCATCTAGATAAATACATAAGGGTTATGTCTACTCACCATCTAGGTAAGCATATGAGGGTTACTCCTATACACACCATCTAGGTAACCACATAAGGGTTATATTCACCATCTAGATAAATACATAAGGGTTATGCCTACTCACCCTTATAGGTAAGCATATGAGGGTTACTCATATACTCACCATCTAAGTAAGCACATAGCGGTTACTCCTATACTCACTATCTAGGTAAGCTCACAAGGATCACTCCTACTCACCATCTCGGTAAGCACACTAGGGTTACTTCTGTGCTCACGAGTTAAATAAGCACATAAGGGTTACTCCTATACTCACCATCTAGGTAAGCACACAAGGGTTACTCCTATACTCATCGTTTAGGTAAGCACATAAAGGTTACTCCTATACCCACCATCAAGGTAATCACGTAAGAGTTACTCTACACAACGTATAAAGTACATAAGGGCTATTCCTGCTTACTGTCTAGATAAGCACATGTAGGGTTATCACTACTCATTGTCTTAGCAAGTAAACAAAGATTCCTTTTACTCATCGTCTAGGTAAGTATATAAAAGGAGCACCTAATCAGCTACAAAGTAAGTACAGAATTTGTTTAGTATGATTATTTTTTCTCACTATATCGTTAAGTTCAGATTGATAATTTTATTCTCTGTGTAGGTAAATAGTTTAAGTAACTCTTTTTCTTTCTTAAGGTAAATACAGAAGTAATATTCTTGCTAATTATTATTATTATTTAAATAACATGGTGTACGCTTCGGTTTTATTTATTTAGACACACTTGTAAGACATGGATGGAAATAGGTCAAATGCAATGGAAACATTGAAAGTCAGTCGATTTGAGTTTTACGACAATATGTTAAATTTCAAACTAACAGCAGTTTATATCCTTACATACCAACAGAACTAATAAAAATTAAACGATTACAATATATGTGTATATAGTTCGCCAAAAGTATTTACTTTCAAAATTCACAATCTTATGGGGACAAATCAAACCTGGTAGGCTTCAGTCAACCCTTGTAAAGCTAAGTTACTTCTCTTTAGGTTACTTTACTTCTGTTGTACACAACATTTGGTAAATATTGTTACGTCTCCGTTTGTTAGTTAATTTTCCGTAACTTCGTTCCGACGAAACTTTAGCGACACAGGTCCTTTCTTAAATAAAACTGGTTTATTCTTTTTTAATATAACTTTGTGATACACTTAATTTCAACAGTCGCGCTATAACAAACGTCTCACGTGCACAACTTCAACAATACTCAGTTCAATTACACACTCTCTGACTGCAGTTCAATTACTCCTTACACTGTTCCGTCACGTTGTGAGCATCTTATATATACCAGGCTACCCCCAATCTAGTAGTCTCCCGATAATTCATGAAGGTTCGAGGAAGGACGTGGCGGGATACTAGTCGAGTGACCTCGCTGACGCAACACTGCCCCCTCCTTAGGATTGTTCGTCCCGAACAACAGCCACTTACAATAAACCAATAACAATTAACAGTAACTTAATTAAATGTACAGAATTACAAACATAAAATTACAATTCAACAAAGTCTCTTAATTTTACGGGACGTATCTTCTTCTGTACTGGTCTCCATCTCGTTGGCTTCTGCTTCACGTGGAGTTCATCTGCTTCATCAGGAAATGTCCTATCGTCAGTAACAGTCACATCAGTGGTAGTAACTTCATCAAGAGCTTCACCATTTCTCTTCTCAAAATTGGTAGAGTTTCTTCTTCAACATTGGCTTTTTTAGGTGACACGTCTTCAGCAGCGTCATTTGTTCCTTTGTTCACTTTGTCCCAACTGAAATGTCCTGGACCGTGATAATGCCAAAGCCTGTTGGCATGCGCCACTTTTGGCTTACCTCGCCAACCACATTTTATCCGGAAAGTCAC
>NW_013666580.1:345978-346652 GCF_000517525.1 Limulus polyphemus | reverse complement strand
GTCCTCGCTTTCCACGGTTCCAACAGCCTTTCTGGGTAGCAGCCTTTCCTGCTGTATCGCTTCCCCTGTGTAGAAGTTTCCAGCATTGAGCTTTCTTGTGCCCAGGTTTATTACAGTGCCAGCAAAGTCCCTCGAACCTCTCTGAAAGCTGACATTTTCTGGCCTTGAATCCAGATGACTGTACCAACCGCGGTTCCTCTGTGCTGAACGTAGGATTCAAATTCGAGAGCTCTGGCCATTGCATCCTGCATGGTAGAGGGGTGTGCTTGCTTCACTTGTATCTTAAGTTGTGGACTGTCCAAGGCATCTACGAAATTATCCCTCAGCAACAACTTGAAGAGATCGGGTGGTGCAGTTGGGTAGGCCTTGTGTGCTATGCTTTCCAAGTCCTATACCAGCTCTTGCAGGCTCTCCCCTTTAGCACGGACTCTCGTCCTAACCTTAGCCCTGTAGACTTCTGACTAATTTTGGGTTCCGCACCTAAGTTCTAGAGCCAACACCAGTGCTCTATAGTTGTGTCTGTCGTCTACTGACAACTGTCCAAGTATTTCCAGTGGTTGTCCCTTCAAGCTCGTTGCCAAATATACTGCTTTCTGCTCCTGTGTCCAGCCATTCATTTCTGCCATTAGCTCAAATTGTGCTCTATATGCTTCCCACGGAGCCTTCCCATCAAA
>NW_013666580.1:339130-344978 GCF_000517525.1 Limulus polyphemus | reverse complement strand
AAACATGCTCGCCCTTTCAGCCGTGGGTGCGTTATAATGTGACGGTCAATCCCACTATTCTTTGGTAAAAGAGTAGGCCAAGAGCTGCCTTCCCTCTAGTCTTACACTGCTAAATCAGGGACGGTTAGCGCAGATAGCCTTCGTGTAGTTTTGCGCGGAATTCAAAACAAACAAACAAATCAAAAAGGAATCTTCTTATGTTCCGGAACTTGGTCTGCTTCATTTAATAAAATAGTCATAACACTCTGTAGTGAATGAATCATCATTTTAGTGCCCATTTCGGTGCTTCAACAATAGTAGAATGTGCTTCAGAAGAGACGTGTGTAGTTAAAACTTCTATGCTAACTAGATTATTCCTTCTTCAGCTGTGGCTTGATTGGTTGAATACACTTAGTGTAACTATCTAAGTGGAAAGTAGTAGTTGTTTCTTGTTCGCTGTCAAGTCCAATGTCAGTATCACGTGCTTTTTGGGTGACGTTAAGCATTAGTTAACTTGTCTTCTGAGATTAATTGGATTTCGAAATGTTATGGCTCGCTTACTTGGATTCAAATATGCAATGCGCTTGACCAATCAGATCGCTTAACGCAATTAGCGTTGGTAATTGCCTAACCGGTATTTCAATTTTCATTTGATGCTCGGCAGTTTGGCACGTGCTTACTGTCAAGTTGGATGGGTCACCGAAAGCCGAAGTACCGTATCTTAGGCCTCGGAAGCAAAATAATTGTTTCTTCATTTTTCGTTCTATTTTTTCACACCTTACGATGTCTAAAGAAAGGAGACTGTCATACACAGCTAAATTTAAATTAAGTGTGATTAACTATGCAAAAGAGCATGGAAACAGAGCTGTCGAAAGATATTCTGGTCCTCCACCAACAGGAAAAACGATTCGTTGCGCGAACAACAAGAAGAATTGAAAGTGATTAAAAGAGATAAACGAAATTTCCGAGGAAAAAAAAACAAAATGGCAAGATCTCGAAAATAAACTGTACGAATGGGTTGTGGATCAGAGAAGGCAAGGACTATAGGTTTCTACGAATATGATAATTTTTAAATCAAATAGGATTGCATGTGATAATAGTTTAGAATATTTTACTGGTGATACATCGTGGTGTTATCGGTTCATGAAACGCAAAGGCCTAGTTATGAGAACTAAAACGAAAATTGCTCAAAGAATGCCCGATGAGTTTGAGATGAAAATTTGTGCTTTTTACAAGTATATTATACAGTTAAAAAAAAACTCCATTTGAATTGTCTCAAATAGTAAACATGGATGAAAAACCTTTAACATTTGATGTTCCAAGCAATAGAACAACTGATATAAAAGGTATTAAAACTATTACTGTTAAGACTACTGGACACTAAAAAACGCATTATACAGTGGTGCTAGCATGTTGTGCAGATGGAACAAAATTACCACCAATGTTAATTTTTAAAAGAAAAAACAATGCCCAAAGAAAATTTACCCAGCGGTGTCTACGTTCACGTACATGAAAAAGGATGGATGGATGAAGACGGAACACTACTTTGGTTTGAAAAAATTTGGTTGAAACATCCAGGAGGCTTATTAAAAAAGCCTTTTCTCTTCCTCTGAGATTCCTTTAGAGCTCATAAAATGGAAAAAATAAAGAGAAAAGCTAATGAGCTAAAAACACAGCTGGCTGTTATACCCGGCGGTTTAAAAAGTTAACTGCAACCTCTCGATGTTTCTATTAACAAACCCTTTAAGACTTTAATGAGAGAGGAATGGAACAACTGGATGCAGCAGGAAGATTTTGCTACGACCCCTAAAAGACGAAGGAAGAGACCGACGCTTACTCAGGTCTGCATGTGGGTTAAGAATTCGTGGGAAAAAGTAAGAAGTGATATGTTGATTAAGTCATTTAAGAAATGTGGTATCAGTAACGCAATGGATGGGACCGAGGATGACATTCTCTTTGACCATAGTATTGGATCCAATGATTCATTTCCAAGCGACAGTGAAAGCAATGAAGATCTTTTAGGTTTTGAACCAAACTAAACAACAGTAAACCCTTTTTGATTTACGGTATTTTCTTATTTTTGATGTTTTGAGCTATTTTGTGTTTAGAACAATATATACTAATTTTTAAAGTATCAACTTGAATTTTTGTTCAATTAAAATCTTTCAAATGCGACTGTAGCTTTTTTCCCCAAAAACTTTGTCTTCAAAATAAGGGTGCGTCTTATATTCCGAAAAATACGGTACGTGAGATAAAATTATTTCTTGAAATATGAGTTTGAGAGATCCGTTGATTTTCACATGGCTGTTATTTATCCAAAAAGTAAAAAGATTTAAATTATTGCATCTTCTCATTTTTTTAAATAAATTTTGTTTTCACCCGAATCTAATATGATTATCAGTTTTTTTTAACTCCAGAGGAAGCTGAATTCCTATATCGTAAAAGTAACTTTACTTTGTTTCCCGTTGGGACAGCGGTAAGTTTACGAATTTACAATGCCAAAATTCGGGGTTCGACTCCTTGCGGTGGACACAACAGATAGCGCAATGAGGCTTTGCTCTAAAAGAAATAAACAACAAAACTTTACTTCAGAGATCTCGCCTGAATAAAGCACGACCATAACTTTTTTTTCTACAATGGAGAATTAACCACGCCCACTATTTATTACTTCTATTATCGCCAGAACGACACAAAAGTTTTTAATGTACTTTCTTATGCTTGCCCAAGTACTACTGAAGTCAGTGTTGAGACACACCCACGTGATTCTTTAGCTATGCGCGGAAATTACACGTGGTGCTAGTACAAGACGAACATTGTAAATTATGGGTTTTCGTGCACGAGCGTTTGTTGTTCTTGATCATAGACATTAGTTTTAACTGGACCAGATCAATAGAAAGTTTTTACTTTGGAATAATAATTTAAACTATTTAATAATACAGTATATATTATGTATATTTTTGTAACGATTGTTTGTTTGAGTAGTTGGTTGTTTCGCGTTTGTTGACGCAAAACAACTAGGCTATCTACGCCTTTTGTAACGGGAGTTTGAAACTTTGTGTACATTTTTGAGTTCATTCCTTATCATTCTATGGCAAGTACTGGTGCAAGTCAAATGCTTACTAGTTATTCAATCTAACTGTGAAAACGAAATAATTGTTAATCATGGCATCGGTTATAATTGTATATATATATATCGTTCTAACGATGTTCTTTCGTTGGCGGGTTCTTTTAAATTATCTGGTGAAAATAAGTTTATTTCCTCCTTAACGTTTACGCGCTGGATTATACACTTTGAACTTGTAAACCATAGGCCTAAGTAAATTTACGAATAACGTTTAAACGGAAATACCTCATGGCTGATCGTTCAAATAACTTTAAACAAAACACTCCCTATCCTTCACTCATTTACTCTCCAAACGTACTTAGCCAATTTGACTGGCTCATCCATATTTATAATCTTATCCTGGTTCTAGATATTGCGCAAATCCTCTAGGTTTTCGTGACGTCAATTTAGAGTATTCTTGGTTTACTCTCACAAATTTAAATAATCTAACGTCATGCACCATCTGGCTAACACCTAAATTACAACAGAAATATAGTTCATAAGAACCGATATCATATATCTTAATACAAACTTTAAAAATAATAATGGTCTTTGGTTTTTCTTTTGTTACGAAGGTGTGAGAATATAAATAGGCATTAATACTTTTTTGTATTTGTATATTCCAGACATTCCAACAAGCGTGCAATGTGAAGTATCACTGCGTAGCTTTGGCGCTGTTAATCCTGAAACCATGGTAACGTATGATATTTATTGACCTGTAGTTTTGCACTTGTTTCCAGGCTACTTATTTGTTATTCATGGAGAGTATTAAACCATGTAAAATATCCTTAAAACAATTTTGATGGTAGACGAAGTTAAGAGTTTCAGTATTTGTTGATTTATAAACTGAAATACGAAAACAAGAAAAACAGAATAATTCAGTCATTTATAAACTGAATGAAGTTCGAAAACAACAAAAAATGAAACAATCCAGTCATTTATAAACTGAAGTACGACAACAACAAAAACAGAACAATCCAGTCATTTATAGACTGAAGTACGAAAATAACAAAACAGAACAATCCAGTAATTTATAAACTGAAGTACGAAAACAAGAAAAACAGAATAATCCAGTTGTTTTCGCACTTCAGTTTATAAATGACTGGATTGTTCTGTTTTTGTTTTCGCACTTCAGTTTATAAATGACTGGATTGTTCTGTTTTTGTTGTTGTCATACTTCAGTTTATAAATGACTGGATTGTTCTGTTTTTGTTGTTTTCGTACTTCAGTTTATAAATGACTGGATTGTTCTGTTTTTGTTGTTTTCGTACTTCAGTTTATAAATGAGAAAAACAGAACAATTCAGTCATTTATAAACTGAAGTACGAAAACAACCCAATTATTTAAAATATGAAGTGCGAAAACAAGAAAAACAGAACAATCCAGTCATTTATAACCTGAAGTGGAAAACAACAAAAACAGAACAATCCAGTCTTTTCGAAATGGTGTTTTTAAGTGTTTTACACTAACAAAAAAGAAACCTATCATTCTATAGGTATTTGAAGAACTTGTAGCATCCCGCTACAATTTAATTCTTCGTATTTTTAGCCGACAGCAGCTGATACATAGTTGAACAAAGTTGTTTAAACATTTTTTTTCTGATGAGGAGTGGAATTCACAGAAACTAATCTGGCCCACAGACACACCCTCAAAGAAAGAATAGACCATTCCAAGCTTTTACCTGTTGTTAAACAAATGTTTAAACAACGCTGTTCAATCCAGTCATTTATAAACTGAAGTACGAAAGCAACAAAAACAGATCAATCCAGTCATTTATGTACTTTTTGTAAAGAATAAGTTCACCAGTCTTATATGTTAACATTTAGGATTATGAAGTTGATCTTTACTTGAGACAAACATGGAGAGACGAGAGACTATTTAATCCAAATTTGACCCGCCCTCTGGATTTGAATGATCCTGGTCTTGTTAAGCGCGTATGGAGACCAGACGTCTACTTTCCAAACGCCAAACATGGAGAGTTCCAGTATGTCACAGTTCCGAACGTTCTGGTGCGGATTTATCCCGACGGCCAGATCTTCTACATGTTGAGGTAACAAATAGTTTTTACTTTGTTCAGAGCACAACTGAAAAGATTGTCCTACATATATATAAAATAACAAATAACTACCCGCCTGATGAGCCTTGGTATTCGGCCAAAGGCCTCGTCGGCACTGGATTTGGCAGTGCAATGTGTTTGACATATTATAACATATTCTCCTTTGCTTTCACTTACAGGCCCTTAGAATATCGTTGCGTCAGCGAGGTCACGTGACTAGTGTCACGCCACGTTCTAGAACTATCCCGTTCCTTCGGGAGTGCTCTAGCATGTACTAGATTGGGGGGTGGTCTGATATATATAAGATGGTCACGGCGTGACGTGACAATGTGTGTGTGTAGACAGTGAGTAATTGATCTGCAGTCAGAGAGTATTATTGAGCACGTTCGTTTTTATAGCGTTTGTTTTAGCGTGATTATTGAAATTAAGTGTATCGTAAAGTTATATTCGGAAAGAATAAACCAGTTTTATTAAGTAAGGACTTGTGTCGCTAAAGTTTCGTCGGAACGAAGTTACGGAAAGTTAATTAACAAACGGAGACGTAACAAATTGGTGTCAGAAGTGGGATAGAAATAGAAGAAGATGGAAATGAGAAGCGGAAAATCAAACTTAGCAGATTTGATGGCAGCAATACAAAAACAAGAAGAACGAGAAGAGAAATTACAACAGTTGTTAAGGAAAAAGAAAAGAAACAAGAAGAACGAGAAATT
>NW_013666580.1:335198-338130 GCF_000517525.1 Limulus polyphemus | reverse complement strand
CCAAGCATAAGGGATAGCCACCTTATGAAGAGTTGCCTGTGAATATGTCAGAGTTTGTGAAAGTGTTATCGGAAAGGATGGATGATATTCACCATCAATTGCGTTCAAACTTGAAAACGTCTGCTGATTCAATGAAGTTAACTTATGATAAGAGATCTACTGAAGTCAGCTTTGTACCAGGAGAAAAGGTATGGTTGTATAATCCCAGGAAGACCAAAGGGAAGTCTCCTAAGTTGCCTTCTCCATGGGAAGGCCCATATGACATAGTGGATCATCTCTCAGACGTGACTTTCCGGGTAAAATGTGGTCGGCGAGGTAAGCCAAAAGTGGTGCATGCCAACAGGCTTTGGCGTTATCACGGTCCAGGACATTTCAGTTGGGATTAAGTGGACAACAGAACAAATGACGTTGCTGAAAACGTGCCACCTGAAGAAGCCACCGTCGAAGAAGAAACTCTACCAATTTTGAGAAGGGAAACGGTGAAGCTCTTGATGAAGTTACTACCACTGATGTGACTGTTACCGACGATAGGGCATTTCCTGATGAAGCAGATGAACCCTACGTGAAGCAGAAGCCAACAAGACGCAGACCAGTACGGAAGAAGACACGTCCCGTAAAATTAAGAGACTTTGTTGAATTGTAATTTTGTGATTGTAATTCTGTACATTTAATTAAGTTATTGTTAATTGTTATTGGTTTATTGTAAGTGGTTATTGTTCGGGACGAACAATATTAAGGAGGGGCCAGTGTTGCGTCAGCGAGGTCACATGACTAGTGTAACGCCACGTTTCTAGAACTATCCTGTACCTTGGCGAATGCTCTAGCATTTACTAGATATAGGGTAGTCTAGTATATAAAAGAGGGTGACAACGTGACGGAATAATGTGTGTGTGTGTAGACAGTGAGTAACTGATCTGCAGTCAGAGAGTATTATTGAAGTTGAGCCCGTTCGGTGTTATAGCGTTTGTTTTAGCGCGATTGTTGAAATTAAGTGTATCGTAAAGTTATATTCGGAAAGAATAAACCAGTTTTATTAAGTAAGGACTTGTGTCGCTAAAGTTTCGTCTGAACGAATTTACGGGAAATCAATTAACAAACGGAGACATAATAATATTGTTTTTTTAACCTTATTAAGGATCAATTAATATTTACTTCTGATCAGAACAGGCTTAGAGCGAAGTTAAAAATAACCCTGGTAAGTATACTTTTCTTATTTATAAATACCCCCAGTGGCACAGCGGTATGTCTGCGGACTTACAACGCTAGAAACTGGGTTTCGATACCCGTGGTGGACAGAGCACAGGTAACCCATTGTGTAGCTTTGTGCTTAATTCCAAACAAACAAATACTTATAAAGACTAAAATGCATTATTTTACCAGTTGTGTACCCTTGCTTTTAACAGCATTTGCGGATAGAATAGTTAGACTGTAATTTAGATTTAGAAGTTAAATAAATGCTGATATATCTCCAATTTATGATATTTGCCAACAAGATTGATGCACAGAGTTTTCTTTTTTTTAATACAAATGTTTTAATATATGAACAATAATACAATTTAGAATAACAGTTATTACAAATAGTTATCAGAAACAATGATTTATATACAAAAGTTTTACAAACTTATAAACAATATAAAGTCATCTTTCTGGTCTGGAAACTTCTTGATGTATTATCGAGGGTTCACGATGAGCGAGTTAATTTCAAGTTGACGTAGGTACAATTCACTTAATAGGGAGCTAGCTAGCCCCCGTGGTCTTTACTGGTCACACGCCGATTTTTCCTACCCGTGACATTAGGTAATGTTTTCGTAAAAGTACTAATGTTCCATGTGAATCCACTGAAGTTGAATGATTTGTAATGTTCGAAATTTATAAACGTTCCCGGTCAATATATCTGAAGTTCCCGATTAATAAGCGTTAAACACAGTTATAGCTTACGAAGTTTATAGTACACCGATTACAGCAACCCAATAATAGATACTCCTTCTTTCTTTTTTTTTTTTTGGCGCGTCGCGTTGGTTATACTTATAGGCGTTTGGAGAGTTTCTCGAAATTTCAGTTTACGTAACAATACTGATGCTGACATTAGCGTCTACGTACACACATATATTGTTGATTCTTACACTCAAGAATATTTTACAACTTTAGAGAATAGGCGGGAGTTTTGCAATACATATTTAACAGTATAAGTTGTGTACATTTCTAAATATAAATTTAATTTAAACAAACATCGATATCAAAATGAATATATAATAATATATCCACCACAAGGTGAAAAATTAATACTTACTTACATTTAACAATTAACGATGGTTTTATTTTCTTAGGAGTACAGCTATGTATAGATTGCATGTCTAATGTAACAAATAACGATGGTTTTGGTTTTAATTTTTAAGGATCTAGTCAGATTACTTACATTTGTAAGGTAACATTTAATTATGTTTTTTTCTTACTTCTTTAAGTTATAATTATATAATTATAATTAATTATACTTCTCATAGGACGTTTCTATTGGGCTTCTTATATTTTGTGGTACTAAATTCTTTATTCAGTCATTTAGGTGTTTTTTTTTTCAAAAATAAAAATTAGTATATAATAATATATCAACAACACTATGTCCTCAGCTCTTCTTGTTTTTGAAAGGACCTAAGGGACTGAATAAAGAAGGTAGTGTTAAATAATATAATAGGCCTAATACCATTATCTTATGACAGATATAATCTATACTATTATTCTGCTTGTTTGTATGTACGACCGTTACGCTTTCTGACCGAGAACCTGCTGTATAAGTATGCGAACTAAGAATGTTTCTTCAAAAATCGCGCATACGCATTAATCACTCGACGACAAACGGTCTGCCTGTGGCAGAGAGCTACAAAGCTCGGTGATTAAGTCGCTACAATTGCTGTATGAAAAAAGAGTAACACCAAAA
>NW_013666580.1:331863-334594 GCF_000517525.1 Limulus polyphemus | reverse complement strand
CCGTATTCTTGTATATAAGTGCGCCAAACAATGGAATTGGATGGCAGACAGAGATAGAGACGGACAATTGAGTCAAGCGCGGTAGTAAGCGTGAATCATTCGTTGTGAATTATAGCGTTTGTTAAGTTATTAAAGTGACTGTGGAAATTAAGTGTATTGCAAAGTTGTATTGAGAAAGAATAAACTAGTTTTATTCAAGGAAGGAGTTGTATTGCTAAAGTTTTTCGGAAAGAATTTCTACGGAAAATTAACAAACGACCAGAGATGTAACACAGTGTTAATTTATCTCTTTATTGAACTTTGGCCTAAAATAAGTTAAACTTTTATAAAGTACAGCCTATATACAAGTGGATTTACATATTTCGTTGTCTACGATTACAATTCGTTTGTATTATGCCAGAAATGTGATATTTAAATAAGTACTGTTACGATAAAGATACTTAATTTGGCCGCAAATGTTTTGCGGGTCTCTACTAATTCCTTATAATGATGCCTTACTAGCTTAGAAAAGACGTTCACACCATAACATTTGTTGTTTGAAGAGTATAACTACATAGATTTTTTGCATTCCTCAAGCAAAAACTGACGATGCGTCTTAAATTGTTAGAGGTACTAATCCTCAGTGGCTCATCTGTAAGTCTGATACCCTTAGTGGATAGATGAAAGAAAACAAAACAAAGAAACAACAGGTACTGTTGTATTTAATTTATACGTTTGTATCGTGGAGTGATGGACGTGCTTTCATGACGAGAACATTTTTGTAAGCTTAGAAAATGGTTTTAGCAGTATAAAACGCAGGTTAGACTATATTTTGATTAATTAATGAGTAAGCAGGTTTGTTAGTCAGTACAGCTTTGCGATTATTGAATTTTAACGAAGTACTATAATTACGAGAAAGTGCCACACCTATGAGAGAAATTAGCAACTAAGTGAATTTGCTTCTACTCTGAACTTAGGCCTATTACTGTATCACTGAACAACGGAAGAAATAAAGCGCATTCGTCATCATTAAATGGACCGGTCTTTACATTCTTCTTTTTTATGAACAATCCAAAAGAAACCCGCCCAATAATAATAGCCATTAAAACAAATATATAGATTCTACAGAATGTAGAGGTACAAGGTATGCGAATTTTATGGTGTTATCCAACTAAGACGTGGATGGAATCATTATATCCTGAAGTAAGGACGACAAGATTTTGTGTGAAGATCAAGCAAAGTACTATGTTATCACTAAAATCTCTGTGTCATTAAACCTATCTTTTTCATATTGCAAAAGTTTTATTTCAATCTGTTCTGTTGTACTTTATTAGACCTTCAGTGTAATGTGTAGTGATTTAATCTTTGTTTCTGATTTGTTCGTTAATAGAAGTATATTCTCAATATTTGAACAGTATTAGTGCTTTATGAAACAAACCGTACCCAAAATCGAATATCACAAGACCTTTAAAATAACATTGTCACCCGAAGAATGAGTATATGTACATTTTTCAGAAATAAACCCTTTCAAAACACTGTTGTAAGTTTTGGTCGATTATAATAGCTATGCTTTTCTGAGAACGTTTTTTGCTGAACAGACTACAAAACCTTAAATATGCTATCTATGACTGTGGGATTGAAGAATGCATCTTCTTATTTATACTGAGGTTTCTATAACAATGGACTTACGATAATTTATAAAAATAATTAATAATGCAACATATACTTTATTAAAGAAACTTGTGCTTCGAATGAACCTTATTTTACGATGTACTGCGGACCACCCCTAGGGATAAGCCACTTTACGTATTCCAAAGTTTTAATTTTCTCTCATATTAAACAAAGTGAGATTTTGAACTTGACTGTTGAAGAATTTGTAAATTAAGCTCTAAAATTTTATTAATTTTAAAGATTCTTTTGGCAGAATATTAGGCTTAGTAATAATGATATAATCAGTTAACACAAATCAGATCAGTTGTGTTAAAGTTGTAGGGAGGAGCTGTTTTAACTTTATAAAATATCTCTTCCAATTACGAGTTAAAACTTGGTTTGAGTAATAGTATAGAATTATGTAAACCTCAACCTGATACTTAATTCATATATAGTAAGTATAAAATATTATTATGAATTAAAATATCCCGGGCCTTCAGATTAAGAAGGAGGGAGGAGAGGGTGATTTGTCTATTTAATTTATATTCGTTTATTGTAAAGGCCCATTCACACTTGACGCGAGTGAATAATTTTGAAGTACAAATATGAATATTCACACCAGCAGCGAGTGACGTTGCATAGAAACATTTTCGCTTCCTTAAAATGGAATATCAATCTCTCTTTTTTTTTCTCTCTCGTCGCGCGACTTGAAGGAAACTGACCAATGAAAACTGACTATAATAATAAAGATGATGATTATATGATGCTTAATAACAAGAATGTAATGATAATATTGTTGCGCTTTAAAAAGTTAAAAAGCAAAAAAGTTCAAAGGAGGAATTTGTACACAAACGCAATTGAGACTGCTGTAAGTTTTATACATATTGTTGCGTCAGCGAGTCACGTGACTACTGTGACGCAACGTTTCTAGAACTATCATGTACTTTGGCGAATGCTCTAGTATTTACTAGATAGGGTAGGTGGGTATATAAAAGAGGGGAATGTAATGCGTGTGGGTAGATAGTGAGTAATTGAACTGCAGTCAGAGAGCACGAGAGACGTTACAGCGTTTGTTTAGCGCGATTGTTGAAGTTGAGTGTAT
>NW_013666580.1:315419-330863 GCF_000517525.1 Limulus polyphemus | reverse complement strand
AACAAACGGAGACGTAACAATATAACATGTTACACAAATATTTTAGTGTTAGTTTGTTGAAAGCATCAGTTAAACTATAGGCTATTGCTTTGCAGAGACCAGAACTATTGTTATTAAAACAGACCATGTGTAATGGAACAGCCCATCTATAGTATGTCCAATAGGAATGCACGTGCAGGGTCATGTACTTACTTACAGCCCTTGGGAACGTTTCCAATCCGCATCTCATTTAGTTTTTACATTTGGTCCAGGGATGATTTAGTGATGGCTGAGTGTCGTAGAGTTTGAAGCTCCAGATGTAAAACTTTTGAATATTTTCCTCATTTTCAGCTGTGAACGCAATATAAAAGTTAATCTAGTTATTTGTTTCAAAGTGCTGGATAAAACAGTTGTTGTGGTGGGTTTTTCCACCAGCAACGGGGGGTGGGGTATAAAAAACTTTATCTCTTAGTCGCCAGACAGTTTTATCACTCAGCTGTATTAAAAGAAAGTTTAAAAATAAACTCATGTGAATAAAAAAAAAAATTAAAATAGGCCCATATAACTGAAAATTTAATATGAAAACAATCAGATACTGAATAAGATGTCATCCATATTTTAGAGGTTTTAGTATTAATTTATGTGAAAATCTATCAGTCATCTTCCCGAACCAGGATTTGGGGAGTTTTTTGTAGCACAAGAATAAAATACTGTAACCGTGTAAACGGTCTTACCCGTCCAAGATAAACCATAACATTATTGTACCAAATTCATAATACGTCGATATTTCAACAATACGAATCGTGTCATTGTCCTCTATTTACGAAATGCATAAAATATAAGTGATGAACAATGTGAAGAATAACACAGGCTTGTGAATTTAAACTCCATAAAAGTTGTTTTGGTTTTAATAACGGATTTTCCATAATTTAGCTACTCAAATTTCGAAAATAATATTCATTTTTTTCTATCACGTAAGGATTTTTCACAAATCAGGAAGAAAAAAACTCTTACTTAGATAAAATTAATACTTCGTTTACCACAATGAACAATTTTTATTATGTTTGTTAACAAAAATACAAACAAACTGAAGAAAAGTCAAGTTTGATGTCAAATGAATATGCATCATCATTCATCATGATTTTTTGTGTGTGAAATCTACGTCTTCTAGTCTCAAAACTACGTGTTGTGGTCTTTCTTTTACGTATTGCGTTATGACGTTTTGTGAAAAATATGTACGTGATGGGGAAAATTGATATCACTTCCGGATTCAGCGTACAGGATTTACTGTAGAATATGTAAAAAATATAAAGACAATAAAACCATCGCGGGCCTGTGTAATAAATACTCTTATAAAGTCAATATTAAAATTTAGTTTAAAAGGTTTAAAACATTACTACCAAAGTTAAACGAAAACATTCGCACAAATCGCACGGCGCCTTCACAATTAATGACAATTATAAATCAAAACTTTAATAACAGTAAAGTGGAAATTGCACTGTCAAAAACCTTTCTTTAGTGGAACATTCATGAGTTTACTCTAAATTTTGATATTTTAATTTATTAGATACATTGAAGTAATTAAAGTTATAAAAACTAAAAACAATGCCACATCTAAGTAAAATGGCACATTTGCGTAACTTAAACAGTATAAGATAATTTTTAATGATTGTTCAGTATACCTTAAAATAAAAGCATTTACTCATGTATTTTTACCTTATACTCCAGGAAATTATAAGTGAAAGTCAAAAATAATATCTTATAAAATGTTAATCACACTACATCTGTTATATTCATTACCGACGAGGCCTTTCGACAAATACCAGGGCTCATTTGGTCGACTGGGGCAAGACAGGCATAGTAGTGCTGATTATGTTATCAATCTTTATGAACAATGACTGTTTGTTTGTTTGAAGTTAAGCAAAAAGCTACACAATGAGCTATCTGTGCTCTGCCCACCACGGGTATCGAAACCCGGATTCTAGCGTTGTAAGTCCGCAGACATACTTCTGTGCAACTGGGGGGCAACAATGACTGTTATGATATGAATCACATTAAGCAAGTGAATTGTAATTATTATCGATTTTATTTAAGTCATTTACAAATCAGATTTTTACTACAATGATTAATAACACAATATTATTATTCATTTTGTAACACCAAAGAAATTACTTCTTTGAAAAAAGAAACAACAATAAAAAACAGTTTCCTCATTTACTTACCCCAGTTAGTAAAAGTAGATAGATAAGTTCTATAATTTTTTGTGGCTTTGCCATCGGTAATAGAAATAAAAATTGTTAGAAAAGTAAGGTTAAAGTTATTTCTTACCGCTAACTTTTTAGATTTGGCTTAAATCTTTTTCATCGTCTGTGTCAAGAGTGAATTTGGCATTTTATTGAATATGAAACCTCAATTTTTCACTTAGTTTTTTTTAGTTTATTTAATTATTTTTTATTTATTTTCCTGGAGCTCAATGTACTATATTTACATAGAGCTTTCGATGTGACTGTATTGTATACAAATATAATACGCTGAAACTTTTCATAGATTTATCCTTTAAGCAACTTCTAAGGTTATCATTATCATAAAAGCCAAGTGTCAATCGGTCACGCTCGATTTCTCCAAATTTCGTGAGTTACACGAGTGCAATTCCACTTTGTTCTCCTATAATTCTCCCTCTTTTGATTGCCCGTTCCCATTTTAGTTGAATTCAATCGTCAACATAGACGTAAATAGCTCCTACATTTCGGCACTTTTTTCTGCTATATAAAAGCCTGTTGTACCAAGTAAGGCTAAAGATGAGTATGGTGGTTATAAATTCTGTAACTAGAGTTACACATAAGTGTTCATGGAGTAGTTGTACCAAGTAAGGCTAAAGGGCTAAAGATGAATATGGTGGTTATAAATTCGGTAACTAGAGTTACACCTAGGTGTTCGTGGAGCTGTTGTACCAAATAACGCTAAAGATGAGTATGGTGGTTATAAATTCGGTAACTGTAGTTACACCTAGGTGTTCATGGAGTAGTTGTGCCAAGTAAGGCTAAAGATGAGCATGGTGGTTACACATTCGGTAACTATAGTTACACCTAGGTGTTTATGGAGTAGTTGCACCAAGTAATGCTAAAGATGAGTGTGGTGGTTATAAATTCGGTAACTATTGTTACACCTAAGTGTTTATGGAGTAGGGAGTTTTTATTCCCAGGATTTATTTAACACCGAGTGAAATTAATTTGCCATTTGTTATGAAGAGAAGTTTCTGAACGTTGATCGAGTGTTTACAAGAAATGTGGTGTTAAGAGAAGTATTGCAATAATGATGTGATTAGGAAATATCTGTGATCAATGAATGCTGGGACAAGGATCGATGCTGGGAAGAGACACTCTTTAGATAAAGTAGATATTGCTCATGATAGGATTTGGTTTTCCAAAGCTAGAAGGCCATGTATTTTTCTTATGTCTGGTCTGTTTACGGGTGGCAAAGTTGCAAATGCGTAGCCTCCCAGTGGCACAGCGGTATATCTGCGGACTTACAACACTAGAATCTGGGTTTCGATACCCATGGTGGGCAGAGCACAGATAGCCCATTGTGTAGCTTTGTGCTTAATTATAAACAAACAAACAAAAAAACAAGCAAATGCGTACTGTAAGATTCAAATTTTGTAGGCTTTGGATCAGTGGAGGTAAACATTAGCCTGTATTCAACTAATGTTAAGAGTATTATGTTCAAAACGCTGGGTTTTCAGTGATAATTTACTCCTGATATTATATCAGATACTTTCGCAAAAGCAGGCTTTTTTTCTTCTTCTTTTAGTTTAATAGTTAAACCTGTTCCTATCTTCTGACATTGTTTATTGTAATGCTTTTGGTGGTCGGCTTTCATTAGTCAAGAAATATATGATCTTCTCTACAATTCACGATAACAACATACATAACTTAAGGGCTGTTAACTAGAAAAAAGTAAACGGTTTTGTGTTTGTTGAGAACCCAACTGTAAAAGATTTTGTCTTGTAATTTTATCAGGAGTTTGATATTCTCACTAACACGCCTCAATCAGTTTCTGGGTCAAACATAATCCATTTTACATTTCATGTCAAAGTTCACGAGAAAAGGTTATATAAGTATGCACATGTTACCCATTATTTTCCCCTTTCTCTAATTTTCGTCTTTAAATTGACAGATTTGTCTCAAACTGTTAGCTTATGGTTGCTTATGTAAGCGTATTTCTTCACTAAATTTGTATCGCGTCGTTTAAAGTACCTTGTCACACATAACCACTTTTTTCCACAATAAGAACAGTTCACACCAAATCTTGTGTCAGATAAAAGTATAGGTCAGTGAAGCACAATAGCACTTATAGGAACGACTATATATATTCAAATATATTACGCTAGACAATCATATATATATATAATGTTTTTAACCACTAAATCCTTCAGTAAACATATCAGTACCTATATAAATGGTTAACAAGTATGATTACACTTTACTATCACTTCAAACTATCGAATAAAAACTTTCAAATTCTGCAGAACCTTCTCCATTCTTCATTTTTACTCTCAACAGATCACACCTACTACGATTAATTACGTCGGAAATCAGGGTGCTAATACTCGTTTTTAAAGGTTGTCCCCGTCTGTGTTGTATAACTATTATAAACTCTAGCGATATGAACGTAAACAAGATTCTTGCAACTGAACTTCTTCCAGTATAGTATGTTTGTTTGTTGGATTTAGCGGAAAGCTATTCGAGGTTTATCTGCTCTAGCCGGGAACAGTTTTGAAGTGATAGACTAGAGGAAAGGCAGCTAATCAGCACTATCCACCCCCAATTCTTGGGCTTCTCTTAACAAATTAATAATGGGTTTGATCGTCTCTATATAACGCCCCCACGGCTGAAAGAATGAACATGTTCTATCACAGGATTCGATCCCACGACCCGCAGATTGTGAATCGCGTGCTCTAACCATAGCAACAGATATTAAATTCCATTCTGAAATATGGGAATAACTCAATAAAATCCTACTTCCAGATTATCTTATATTATATACATTTTTTCGCGACCTTCCGGTCTCATGAAGAAATACCTTGCAATGTATTACTTAGTACTTTTTTGTAGTATAAATAAAAGTCTAATTTTAGGTGTCTCATTAACTGACCTTATGACTTTTTGAATTGTTAATAAGATATGTCGTTCGTCATTTCATTTTATAGGTAAAATCTCTACACTATAAATATAATCCATACGGCATTATTTTATTCAAATTTTATATAATGTAGTTAAACCTTTTTATCTGATAAAAGTTTTATACTCATTACATGGTTATAAATAAAGTCAAACTATTATGTGATTTCAATGACGTCTATTATCTTATCTTAGGTTGAAGTTAACCTTCTCGTGTATGATGGAGTTGGAACGTTATCCACTCGACTCTCAGATTTGCACCATTGAGTTAGCATCATGTAAGTTTCAACTTTGTCACTTTTAATATATTACCTATAAATATTCCTTTATTGGTGTCACTCTTGGGCCTTGAAAATACCAGTTTCTGTGCTATCGTTGCTTTTACCGAGTTTCTAAATACGATGAAAACTACGAGGCTACAGCGCTTATCATCAACATTTCATAGACGTGATCTTGTTAGGCATCTTTCTTAAATTAGTTTTGTCTTTTTTTTAAATATATGGTCGTTGTAAAGACAGAGTGTTGACAGGAATCTATAGCGTGGAAGCTAAATCCTAAACACAAGTGATCTGTCACGTTTCATCAGCCTAGGGGGTAACCTCACTGAGTGTTTCGAAACTGAAATGTATGTCTTACTTGGAAGTACAAAGTGGAGATATTCCGTTTGCCAATAAACACGTTTTGTGTTTTAATTCGTATTTCTTTCAAAGAATTAAATAAACCTTAAGAGCATATGGTGGCAGAGGTAGTTTCTACACCTATTGCAATATGATATTTGGAGACCAATATAAACCATAGTTTAGTACTTAAAGTGTGATCTAAATAACTTGCCCAAAATTGTCTGTCGTCAAATGCAAAAATTGACCATCTCAAGATCGTAATACATGTTGTTGTGAGCTATGTTTTGATACTGTAATTCTAGACGTTCACTGGAGGAGGCTTAACGTCACGTGATGAGTACATAGCTCAGTTACAATAATTTTCTTAAGAATATTTGAGGAATGACTTAAACAATATAAAAACACCAGCTAGACTAAAGTAGTAGTAATAAGTTGTTAATTCAACGAAATATTAAAATATTACAGACACAGGATAAGTTATAAAGTAAGTAACTAGCGTTATTTATCTGTGACTTTAGGCTTATCGCTTGAGTACTGTTAGTTACGTTAAAGAACGTGAAATCTATGGAACTTTTAGTTGAAGAAATATAACGCTTTCCTTTCATCGGGTGAAATTAACTTTTTTATTATTTTTACCAAAAGGAACACGCTCAGCGATAAAAACCCGGACAATAATATTATCATGTTACAAGTGTATCTATCATAAAATTATTTCAAATCTAGGCAAAAGTTTAATCAAGGCAGATTTAGTTCACATTATAAATGCGATTTGATTTCACGGCTATCACATCAGATACAATCAAAATTTTTCTGCCTTAATTTTATCTTTCTTTGTCATTGAACAAAAAGGACTGTGTGACGAATCGTTTGTGAATTACTGACAAGAACTACATTTGGAGGAACTAAGAAAGAGGTTAAATTCTTCCAGACGTAAGACGATGCTTCAGGAAAATATTGAAAATAAGAACTACTATAACCTTTGATCACATCGAGAAACCTGTATCGATTTCATATATCAATTGTTTTGAGAAAAGAGACACTGCCAAAATAATCTAGTCTAATAATATACTTTATTGTTTGTTTGTTTTGAAGTTCGCGCAAAGCTACACGAGGGTTATCTCCGCTAGCCGTCCTTAATTTAGCAGTGTAAGACTAGAGGGAAGGCAGCTAGTCATCACCACCACGGCCAACTCTTTTACCAACGAATAGTGGGATTGACGGTTACATTATAACGCCTCCACGGCTGAAAGGGCGAGCATGTTTGGTGTGACGGGGATTCGAACCCGCGACCCGCAGATTGCGAGTTGAGTGTCCTAACCACCTGGCCATGCCGGGCGTACTTTAGTGTTTCTGGGTATAGAGAAAAATTTGATATTTAACAGAAACAGGGAAATTAAAGAAGCTTATTGGATAGCACTATGAAATACTGTAATGCCAAATGGTATCAATCTTGATCTCGGGGTTGTTGACCTTCGTATGTCTCTGAAAAGATTTTCAAAACTTTACTTTACATTATTAGTATTATTCTTCCTTAAATTTCTCTCTATATATTGGTTTGATTTCGTATATATTGAGCTACATTATTATTTTCTCTATTTCCTACCGTCTTTTGCCGTTATTTAATTTTAACTTTATTTCTATATATTTCATCACACTCATTAAACATAACCTTTTATTCTCCTGAAGAAGAATAGTCAACTATTCGAAAGAGTTCGAGTTTTGGGTCTCATTTTGAAAATATTACAACTTTTGTAGGTGATCATGTGTGCTAACTACTTAACCTGGATCTTTATTGTTCCAGATAGTATATTTCAATACTATTAAAGGAAGACTTAAAATCATTACTGGTTTGTCGTTCTCTAAAGTTTTAAGTTTGTATTTGAAACATATACTTGTCAAGAACATTGAAATGAAAAGCTGATTGAGTATAGGATGTTTACGAATTCATGTTTTTTCTTTGCTGGTGCCCCCCAGTGGCACAGCGGTATGTCTGCGGACTTACAACGCTAAAAACCGGGTTTCGATACCCGTGGTGGGCAGAGCACAGATAGCCCTTGTTTAGCTTTGTGCATAATTAAAAACAAACAAACATCTTTGCTGGTTCACGGATCTGATACGTGGAAAGCATTTAGAAAATGAAAACCACGCCAGTTTAATAAAATATTTTTCAAATCACTCAGACTTTGGTTTTGGGTTTGTTTGTTGCTAAGCGCAAAGCTACACAATTGGCTATAGTGCTGTGCTTAGCACGCGTATCGAAACTCGAATTTTATCGTTGTAAGCCTGTATACTTACCGTTTTGCCACGAGATGGGGGGATCACTCAGGCAGACTGAGTGTTTGAGTTCATTTTCAGAAACTTACACCAGGTAGCCATATACTTGTTTGTTTCGGTTATTCGCACAAGCCTATCAAATAGCTATCTGGGTAACGTTTCTAATTTAGAAATGACAGAGGGAAAACAGTAGACAGCAGCACTCGTTACCAGCTGTTGGGCTACTCTAATTGAATAATAGGATATATTGTCACTCTTATAACGCATCTACTGTCCCAAAATGCGGAACGCGATTTTTTTATGGCAAGGGGACAAGAATCCGTTATGCTAACCAATGGACTACTCTCGGTCCATGTCCATAAAAAGATATGTGAAACACAGTGCGAAACTGTTTCTCTTGGCTAAAACTTTAAAACTACTAGAAAGTTAGAAGTCAACTATACTCCACAAATAAAATTATTCAGTCTTATTACAGATTCCCTTACAGACCCGCTTCTTTTGTTAAAGTTCGTGAAAACCATTCAACCACATAAAATGTTTAAACACATTCTGGACCTTAGGGTGAAGTTGAGTCTAAATGAAAATATGTTTGCTTAACTCGATTTGTTTCATTAAAACTGGTACGGATATTTGTTTTCGTAATCCATAGCATATATAAGATCATTAATATTTTCGGAAGTTAATTAACTGCACTGAAACGGAAGTTGCGTAAGTAATTAAATAGATCGCAACTAAAGTAACATTGTACGTGTGAACTGTCTGAGCGTAAATAATTTTGAGATGTGCAGCAGAAAGGTCAGTAGAAATTTTTACAGGTAATAGAACTAAAGAAGGTATTTCAACAGAAGGTTAAGACAAAGATGAGGTTCTCGATACAAGAGGGCAACAGGCTGAAAGGGATTGCCATTAAGGTCCTGGTGGAGGACATGAATAGAATAAACAAAGGAATCTGTAGCATTACTGAGTTCATACTGACGCATACAATCAGAAATGATAATGTCTTTAACATGATCCGATTTAACATGGATTGCTTACTCAGTGTAAGGTATTTTTACATTAGTTCTCAACGAAAATCTTCCTAGACAGGTATCACTGAAAGAGATATCTAATAAGTAGATTTAATTATATGTTTGGGAAAGTCAAGTAAGAATGCCCTCTTCAGTAAAATGACCACTCCTGTTTATAATCAGGTATGAAAAGCTGCCGTCTGGAGTGAATTATATGTAACTATTGATCATGTAACTCATTGCATAAACACAATGGCAGAATGATGCGAATGTGAATGATCAAAGTGGGCTTCACTTTCATGCCTGTAATCTAAGGTAAGCACTTTTAGTTTCTTATAGTTACAAAGCAGATATTTCAGAGAGTTTCACTTTGTTGATTTCAAGTAATGAGGAATTATATACAGTTGAATATGTCGCAAAAGAAGCTCAGATCAAATTCACTAATTTTTTTATAACGTGCGATTAATTTATTATGAATAGCTCAGGGTAAGACCCCCCCCCCCCGTTTTACTCATACCAATAACGCGTATTTACGCCTTAAGCTTCGGCTACGATATATGCCATTGCTCCATATATATGTATATCCTCTTTTTTTTTGTTTTGCATCACTGTTCTAGACAATTTGATGACGAGGAACCCACTTTTTTTAAAGATTGGAGACGGCTTGAATGTGTAGTGAAAGAAATGTTGTACATTTCTAATAAAGTTTATTTCGCTACCCATTCAAGCCGTCTCCAAACTTTGTGTATTAGACAATGCATAACTTGCGCATGTCCTTCCCGATACTATTTATTTTAAATTGCAGTTGTTATTAATTAGATAGGGCCATTTTTATCTTATCTTGGGAGTTTGTTTTATACAACCTTGTATTTAAAACGGCCCCAGCCTCTATATCAAAAAAACATTTTTTTATATCTAAATAAGGTCTATGTCCAATATTTTTTTAATCTAGAAATGAAATTTATAATAAAACAGTGTTCATTTTAAAACCTTTTGTTGTTTCTTAAACATTCATCATAACTATTGAAAACTGCTTTGAAAGATAAGGTGGCCGTCTTATACTACCTTCCGTATCAGAGAAATCTAAAGTACTCCATTGAGAAAATATCTGAACTTTAGTTTGCAAAATCTTTTGAAATGCCGTGAAAGATCCATAAACAGGATTAAGGGAGTTTAACAATAAAATACCTTTTTACACCGTTAGGGGTCAACAGATACCAACTAAAAAGTTGTCTATAACTGAACTCTAATTTGTATTCTATTTATTTAGAAAAGCTTGAACTTAATTCTAATAAACGGTTAAGGATAGAATGGAAATGTGTACGTTTTCTCTAGATAATGATGACAATAGGTTTATTGTTCTTTTTAATTTTATAGTAGTTTATTGAAAGCCGAATAAATATTTATGCACCACACTGTTTCTAAATCAAAGAGGTTTCATTATCATAAAAATAACTCATAAGACAATATTACACACATTTGAAATCTGCAATACGTTCTGTTTTAAATCTGCTTCCTGCTGTAAGTGTATGGAGCGAGGAGTGCAGCTATTGACATTTCTATTTCTAAACGGAAGCTGCAGACTTGGTAAACATTGAATATGAAGATATTCAAGCATCTTGACACAGAGCAGAAACTGAAATGTCAACAAGTCTTTGTTTTACCGCAGATTTTGTAATGTTTGTATGTGTTTTCACTTATTTTGTTTTCTATACTTTGCTACTGGCAACCATAGTTTATTTATTCAGTATACGAAATGATAGTTCATAGTTCCTTAAATTTATATAAAATTGTACTTTTTAGTCATTAACAGTTAATGTTTTTAACTCGCTGTTTTCAGAAATGACATTTCATTGCTAATCTGAATACCTAAAATATATTTTTTGGTTAAACGCTTGTTCTCTTGTACCAATGAATAATATGTAATTAAGCTGAAATGTTTTGATCCAAATAACGTTTTTTATAATTTTTTTCATTACCGGAAGTGACTAAGTGCAAAAATATTTGCATATATATTGGTTCAATCGATATCTAATTATAAAAAGTACATATCAGAAGATTTGAAATCATTGGAGTCCTTAAGCGGTAGTAGATTAAGAAGCGAAACGCATAATATAAATTGGTAGCTGATATCTAAATAACAAAGTAATAGTAATTAATGGACATTTCTTCTTTATGTACGTACGAACAAGATTCATTAAGATTTTAGGTTATTGTAGCGAAAATTGGCTCCAGCTATCTAAATTTGTCTCAAACACATAACTTGAAACAATGATCTGCTTCAGCAAATAATCTGGATAGTTGTGTCAACTCGTTGCAAGAACGTGTAATAAAGCATAGAATATTAGAGACATCTTCTGTGTAGTTTCTAAAACATATCAACTGCATATAAACTTCAGCTTATAATAAAACCTCAGATTCTTTCCAGATAATAAAAATAATATGTGCATTCCATTAAAGTAAGTTTAAACTGCAAATTTCATAGATAAATTAACAGATAAATAGATATAAAACAACTTTTCATATAGCATGGGCACAACCGAAACGTGTTGCACATAAAATACAGGAAACTAGGTACAAATTATAGGTAAATTTCATAGGTAAATTAACAGATAAATAGATATAAAACAACTTTTCATATAGCATGGGCACAACCGAAATGTGTTGCACATAAAATACAGGAAACTAGATACAAATTATTGGTAAATTAACAGACAATTAGATATAAAACAACTTTTCAAATAGCATGGCCAAAACCGAAACATGTTGCACATAAAATACAGAAAAACTAGGTACAAATTATAAAGTAACATGGTAAACATTATCTTTAGTAAGAGAGGCATCAGCAGAAATAACAGAAAGTTACACTGTACATTTAAGTTCTATTCGCAAGTTTCACATGTGAAAACAAAACACATTAGGAGCACATATGGGTGCTCAAGTCCACAAGGTTCTACATCTGGACATCGCCACCTACACTCTTCAGCCAGTTGTGTGAACATCGTTGCTGTTATGACAATAGAAAAAAAAACACTAAATAAATAAGTAGATTATGCTACTACAAATGAACCACTGAGTATGATAAGTAAAACTTATCTACTGAAGTTGGTATTCTAGTATCCATAACAGATAGTCACCTATCCGAACAACCTGATGAAACCCAAAATTTATAGGTTAAAAGTCACTGCTATTACAAAAATGGAAAATAAAATTTTCTCCAAATTTCAAAACTAGAAGCAATAAAGAACATCATTTGAATCAATTTATAGTTTAAAGTATGCTATAGGTTAACGTTAGAATGCACGTGCCTCCCTCTCCCAGTGGCTCAGCGGCAAACCTGAGGGTTTACAACGTTAAACATAGGGTATCGATAATTAGTAATACTCTGATTGTTCCAAGTAATCGAATAATCAATGTATTTATGACTTAAACTAAATAAATCGAAACTTAAAACGTTTTTCATCTAGATAAAGAAATACGTTATCGATATTAGGTGAATGGTAGCACCTGTAACGATAAAAACAACCAGTTTACCATCTTTTGTTTAAAAGTAAAAATGTTATTTTCAACAGAAACTTAAACAATGTTGTTATTTTTTTATGTTTTCATTATAAATAATCTTAAAATTATGGAGTTAAACTGGTTTATTGAAAAATTGATCAACCAATAAATTTAAAGCTAACCAGCTTGCTATATATATATATATACATATATAGTCGAAAACTAACTGTTCGTGAAATATTTACTATATTTACGGTTCTAAGTCATGTAAGTCCTATTTAAGCGTAACGTAAAATCCATAATTCACGACTTCAATAAAACTTCTTCTCTTTGATATTTTATAGGAACTTCACAGACAACATGACCAAAACTGCACACATTGTTCATAAATGACAGACGTGAAATCGAACTATACCGTGTACCATATTAGCATAGCTGTTGTGCAATATTTACTTATATAACTTTAAACATAACAAAGAAACATTGATTCTCAGTGGACGATAATACCAGCTACAAGCTCTAACAATTATACAACTGGTGAGTGGACGATAATACCAGCTACAAGCTCTAACAATTATGCAACTGGTGAATGGACGATAATACCAGCTACAAGCTCTAACAATTATACAACTGGTGAAATGTCAAGAAAACAAAACTATTCTTTAGTTTATAACACTACTCGCTAATATTATTGTAGACACCAGTTTATAACACTACTCGCTAATATTACTGTAGACACCAGTTGTTAACACTACTCGCTAATATTACTGTAGACACCAGTTATTAACACTACTCGCTAAGATTACAGTAGACAACAGTTATTAACACTACTAGCTAAAAATACTGTGGACACCAGTTATTAACACTACTCGCTAATATTATTGTAGACACCAGTTTATAACACTACTCGCTAATATTACTGTAGACACCAGTTTATAACACTACTCGCTAAGATTCCTGTAGACACCAGTTATTAACACTACTCGCTAATATTATTGTAGACACCAGTTTATAACACTACTCGCTAAGATTACTGTAGACATCAGTTATTAACACTACCAGCTAAGATTACTGTAGACACCAGTTATTAACACTACTCGCTAAGATTACAGTAGACAACAGTTATTAACACTACTAGCTAAAAATACTGTGGACACCAGTTATTAACACTACTCGCTAAGATTACTGTAGACACCAGTTATTATCACTACTAGCTAAGAATACTGTAGACACAAGTTTATAACACTACTCGCTAATATGACTGTACACACAAGCTTATAACACTAATCGCTAATATGACTGTACACACAAGTTTATAACACTACTCGCTAACATTGTTCACTAAGTATAATTAGTTTATAGCATTATTCACAAGGTATAATAAGTTTATAACATTGTTTACTAAGTATAATAAGTTTATAGCATTATCCATAAGGTATAATAAGTTTATGACATTGTTCACTAGGTATAATAAGTTTATAACATTGTTCACTAAGTATAATAAGTTTATAACATTATTCACTAAATATAATAATTTTATGACATTGTTCACTAGGTATAATAAGTTTATAACATTGTTCACTAAGTATAATAAGTTTATAACATTGTTCACTAAGTATAATAAATTTATAACATTGTTCACTAAGTATAATAAGCTTATAACATTATTCACTAAGTATAATAACTTTATGACATTGTTCACTAAGTATAATAAGTTTATAGCATTGTTCACTAAGTATAATAAGTTTATAACATTGTTCACTAAGTATAATAAATTTATAACATTGTTCACTAAGTATAATAAGTTTATAACATTATTCACTAAGTATAATAAATTTATAACATTGTTCACTAAGTATAATAAGTTTATAACATTATTCACTAAGTATAATAACTTTATGACATTGTTCACTAAGTATAATAAGTTTATAGCATTGTTCACTAAGTATAATAATTTTATAACATTGGTTCACTAAGTATAATAAGTTTATAACATTGTTCACTAGGTTTGTTTGTTTGTTTTTAATTATGCACAAAGCTACACAAGGGCTATCTGTGCTCTGCCCACCACGGGTATCGAAAACCGATTTTTAGCGTTGTTAGTCCGCAGACATACCGCTGTGTCCCTGGGGGGCTGTTCATTAAGTATAATAAGTTTATAGCATTGTTCACTAAGTATAATAAATTTATAACATTGTTCACTAAGTATAATAAGTTTATAACACTGTTCACTAAGTATAATAAGTTTATAGCATTGTTCACTAAGTATAATAAATTTATAACATTGTTCACTAAGTATAATAAGTTTATGACATTGTTCACTAGGTATAATAAGTTTATAACATTGTTCACTAAGTATAATAAGTTTATAACACTGTTCACTAAGTATAATAAGTTTATAGCATTGTTCACTAAGTATAATAAATTTATAACATTGTTCACTAAGTATAATAAGTTTATGACATTGTTCACTAGGTATAATAAGTTTATAACATTGTTCACTAAGTATAATAAGTTTATAACATTGTTCACTAAGTATAATAAGTTTATAACACTGTTCACTAAGTATAATAAGTTTATAGCATTGTTCACTAAGTATAATAAATTTATAACATTGTTCACTAAGTATAATAAGTTTATGACATTGTTCACTAGGTATAATAAGTTTATAACATTGTTCACTAAGTATAATAAGTTTATAACACTGTTCACTAAGTATAATAAGTTTATAGCATTGTTCACTAAGTATGATAAATTTATAACATTGTTCACTAAGTATAATAAGTTTATGACATTGTTCACTAGGTATAATAAGTTTATAACATTGTTCACTAAGTATAATAAGTTTATAACATTGCTCACTAAGTATAATAAGTTTATAAC
>NW_013666580.1:313357-314509 GCF_000517525.1 Limulus polyphemus | reverse complement strand
CACTAATAATGGTTGGAGACGGCTTGAATGGGTCTCCAACCATTATTAGTGACGTGTCTGTCTATAACAGTCTTCATGAAACATGGTGTTGTCGCAAATTTATAACGATATCCTTCAGAGTACGTGAGATTAATCTTCAACGTGATTATTGAAAGCCAAACCGTATTAGTTACTCTCATCAAGTGACGGTTTCCAAATGTCCAAGATCTTATTTCATTGCACAACTGCAAGAGGCAACAAATTCAAAACGATCGTTAATATCTACCTTCCCTTTTCCAAGGGGACCTGGAATGTTTACCTTTACTATCTTCTCAATCCCACAGCGCCCTGCTAAATGAAATTTCTGTTTCTTGTTGTGTTTGCTGACGTTAATCGTATTGTCTGGATGGGTGCTAACTTCACAACCGTCTGCACTGTAAAAAGTTGTGTTGTATATTAACATAAACATTGTGTTATTCCACGACAATACAGACTGTGTTTCAAAACACAGACTTACGCGTATAGCGCGATTGGTGTAGAGATATAAATACACACATTTTGTGTTTTCAAATAGCACAAATGATATGTGGTATCTAATTCAAAATGTGTCTATTTAACCGTCGTGCTGTGAAGTTATCGCTTTATTATATGTATGTAAATCATTTAAAATTCATCAAAAAGATTGTGCTTTAGTCAACACATTCGTGTTCTGTTTTCTTAGGCCTGGCATGACCAGGTGGTTAGGGCGCTCAACTCGCAATCTGATGGTTGCGAGTTCGAATATCCGTCCCACCAAAAATGCTCGCCCTTTCAGTCGTGGGGCCGTTATAACGTGACAGTCAATCCCACTACTTGTTGGTAAAATGTTTGCTCTTTCTAAAACATTTATTTGCCTAACTTACATTAGACCTGACTGGTCCAACTCTAAATTAAGAAATAAAAACAAACCGTGGCTCAATAGAGTGACATGTTTTTAGAAAATATCATTTCAAATTAGTTTTTTTAGAAATGTTTTAGAAACTAATTAATCTATAATAGAACAGACAATACTTTAAAGAAATCGTCTCTTTCACGTAGCAACAATCACTAAGATAACGTTAATATAAAGATTTCAAACTGTCTTTTCTATCAGTTTACAAAAAGTGAAGATCATATGAATAAAGTAATTAGGTT
>NW_013666580.1:282462-312777 GCF_000517525.1 Limulus polyphemus | reverse complement strand
CAAACAAACAAACAAACAAAATTGCCCAAAACCACGCACGTACGCAGGGGATGTTTGGCCGAACCCCCTATTTTTGTTATGTAAAAAAATTATACTTATATAGTTATAGCGCAACTGCTTGTGGTGTTTAACGTTTTCTACATAGTCTACATTCTTCTGATGAAGCATTAGCATTTTTTGGCATGAAATAGTCGCATGCAATGGTTTTTCTTAACCCTTTGTAAAGGTCCGACATGGCCAGGTGGTTAGGGCGCTCTACTCACAATATGAGGGTCGCGGGTTCGAATCCCCCTCCCACCAAATATGTTCGCCCTTTAAGCCGTGGGGCGTTATAATGTGACGATCAATCCCACTATTTGTTGGTAAAAAGAGTAGCCCAAGAGTTGGCGGTGGGTGGTAATGACTAGCTCCCTTCCCTCTAGTCTTACGCTGCTAACTTAGGGACGGCTAGCGCAGATAGTCCTCGTGTAGCTTTGCGCGAAATTAAAAAACAAACAAACAAACCATTCGTAATTGGAAAGCCGAAGTCGTATTGCTATTGTCAGGTTTTGTAGGCCGGATTCTTTACAGTAGGTGTCTGTGACTTGTTGGCGATAAATTTCAAAAATAAACAAACAGCAAAACAGTCCACTTGTTTTAAAATGATATATTAAAACAAATTAAACGTATATACAAATGTTCGTTACACTGTTGGTTATCACAGTTGTTTGTTTTTGAATTTAACTACAAAGCTACCCAATGGACTATCTGTGCTCTGCCTACCACGGGTATCGAAACCCGGTTTCTAGCGTTGTAAATCCGCAGAATACCGCTGTGCCAATGGGAAAAATCACAGTTGTATCCAGAACTTTAAATTATTGTATCTTTTTCTTCAAAGTCCACACAGGCTGGTTCAGTGATTTTAGAACAGAATTGGCAAGACGAATTATTTTTCTCTGCTCAGTTATTACAATACAGTCTGTGAAAGATTCCTTTAAGAAAACAGTAACCATTCCTTTTCTTGACAACGTTATCACTAATATTTCCTTCATATTTGATGCACATGTAAAGCAAGCAGCATCAGTTCAGAAACTTATTGCATAAAAATTCGCACAAGAGTTTTACATCTCTGATATCAGTCAGGCTATAGATTTTTTCAGGGAAGATTTGTCAAATCCTGATATTATTGATGAAAAACTTCATGGATGGAAGACAAGATGGTTTTTGATACCTCTCCAGCGTGCTTCAGTGTACCAAATATCTTTATGAAACTCATTGCCACTAAGTTCATATTCATGTGGATGTTCGGCATCGGTTTCACGCCGGTTGAATAATTACTTGAGGTGTACACAAGCAGAAGAAAAACTGAGTGCTCTAGCTTTAATACATAATTATTATAACACTACTATCAATATTGAAACTGTATGTAAGTTATTTATAGAAAAGAACCGCAGAAGAATGGAACATACTAATATGTTATTTCAGTAGTGCATACATGTACGTATATCATAGCCAATGATTGAAATAGCTAATATATTATTGTTGTATAAGGGTTGTTTATATTAGTAATATTATTTAACAATTAATAACTACTCTGCATGTAGATGGTACAGTACTTTACTATAATAAAATATACATATTTATGCTAATCTAAGTCTAGCTCCCCATGCAGTGTTACAACAGAATGATGATGATTTGTTTACTTTTCACTGGATGTTTGTGGATTTTATGTAAACAGTCATGTAATTGTTTAAGCCATATTTCACGCAATGTTGCTTCGAGATTTAATCTCATAGCATCTATGTGCATGTTGATTGTGCTTCGCGAAATATGTGTTGGCTTTTGATCTCACAAATTAGAACCCACCTTTTCAAACATTCTATGTACGACCTGAAAATCATAAGAAAACCATATTGATTAAAATTGAAGTCTGTTTTTTAGAACTACTAATTCAAATTATGCATAAAATCTGAATGCAATTACAGTTTCTAAAACAACCCGGGAGGTGGAGCTCCAGTGGAAAAATGACAATGCTGTTGATATGTACAAAGGGTTAAAACAAGCCCAGTTTGAGCTACAGGAAATTCGATTAACTCGTTGTAAGGAATCTTTTCAAATCGGTAAGTCTTATGTGTCTTAATGTGACAAAATCGTGAAGTCTCCCAAACCAAGCAAGCATACTAATAAACATCTTTAATCTATGGTGTGAACGCCTTTTTGCTTGCGAAGTTTGCTTATAATCATTTATGTTTGTCATACATAGCTCTATAATAAAATTCAATGTGTGGGTGTGCGCATCTGCGTGTCACATAACTTCTACTAAGCCGCTGGTTGCACCGACTTTTAAGTGGTACCAAACGAATCGTCTCGGCCCAATGAGTTGTACAAAGGTAAAACTTTTCACCAAACTCTTTAGGGAATCCCCCGAAAGCGGACCCTCAAACTTGGCATTGATTTACATTGGAGACAGTAAATAAGTAGGCCTACTAATTACCGTTCATAACTTGGTTAAAGAAATTAAAATTTGCATAACAGCGGCAATGATCACTAAACTGAAAAAATTTAAAATAGTAGTTCAAACATTAAATTTGTATTATAGCGGACCTGTAAATGTGGGCCATGGGCCTTTGGATTAACAAGTAACCGTGATAAAGGCTAAATAGTTCTAGTAGAATGTTCAAACTTTTGCTGTCCAATAGAATATAGTGTTTAAAAATATAATAATCCTAATACTATTGTCTTATAAGAAATGTGATTGTTTACTCTATGTTTAAAAATGATTTCTGAGGATTTATTTAAAGAGAAAATTTCTGTTAGTAGTTTCACAAGGACACAAAAGCTAAACAAAACACGTGGCTCTAATATAAGTATCGTTGAGTATTAAATTTTAATAAACAGTGTAAGATCACATTCAAAATACACGCAATTGTAAAACACAGAATTACGTTATGTTTGTCACATATAGAAAATCAGAATAGTGTTTATCAATACAAGTTTTCTATCGCGTCTTGGTTTCATAGAGAAAAGCACCATTACTTTAGGATGACCGTAGTTTTCTTTCCCGTCCTGGTTTCATAGAGAAAAGCACCATTACTTTAGGATGACCCTAGCTTTCAATCACGCCCTTGATCTATAGAGAAAAGCACCATTACTTTAGGATGACCCTAGTCTTTCTTTCGCGTCCTGGTTTCATAGAGAAAAGCACCATTACTTTAGGATGACCGTAGTTTTCTGTCGCGTCCTGGTTTCACAGAGAAAAGCACCATTACTTTAGGATGACCGTAGTTTTCTGTCGCGTCCTGGTTTCACAGAGAAAAGCACCATTATTTTAGGATGACCCTAGCTTTCAATCACGCCCGGGATCTATAGAGAAAAGCACCATTGCTTTATATAGTGAAAAGGTTTAGGCGATTCTTCTAATATTGGAAAGTCTATGGAGGGTTTTAGTGGATAATAACTGATTTCGTGGAAACGTAAGAAGATAACGTAAATTGTCTGTCACTTTTCCACTCGATTGTCATTACATAATTTTATTTATTGTTGAAACATTCCTACGTGGAACTCCAAACCGAATTCAACAGAAATTCATCCACAGGAATTGTACGTTAGAGGATTTTGCATGATAGTCAGTAACTATAGCAATATACACAGGGCTCATCAAAATATCACCAAGAGAAGCTTTATAGATCTAAGAAAATTCAACGTTTTGTATTAATTATGGCACTAAGATGCTTTCAATCTTAGGAGATATTGAATTTACTTAAAATACAGAATAACCTATCCTGATTTACATAGAGGCAATCGTAAATGGTTTTACTTATCAATATGGATGTTTCATCCTATTACTTTTATCAGAACTGCACTGGTTATAAATTATATTGTAATTGGCCTCCATGAAATTAACATTATTACATTATACTGTTGAGAACAAAAAACAAGCTTCTATAAGCTAGTGCAGTTCAGGATTTGAGACTAATATTGTAACATCTACAGTTCGTTGTTAAGTAGAAAATATAAGTCAACTTGAAACCTGAAGCAATCAAAATGATGGTACAATATGGCCGTGTCTGGATTGGCCTTCCGTTTTATGAAAAAAAAGAACGATGATTACTCAAGTTTTATTTCTTTTCTAAATTATTTAGTTTTTAACAATATTTACTTGTTTTTGAAAATTCCAAGGGTGGTTTTGACGGTTATGAATGTTGTTGTTACTTTGCTCCTGCTCACTATTAGGAATTGCAGGAATTCTGATCACTTAGTTTGCTCGTCATTAAATGTCAAGCAGGATCAAACGGAACGTGATTAAGACCAAATTTACAGATGGTCCCCTACTTCCCTACAAAGTGTGAATTTAGCTCAAATTAGCAAGGCGCTTCAGTGAATCTCTGAATTTCCTTGTACATCTGTCTAATGTATTACAAATATCCTCCATGGTTTTACTTCCTTCCTTCACAAATAATAACTTCCGATAATAATAACCTATCCACACAGAGTGAAACTCAAAATCAAACTTTAACTAGTCATGAAATTTAATGAGAAGCATCACTAATTATTACTTAAGTGATGTTGCTGAGTAGAAAGGTTAACAATACATGAAAATTTGGAACATTCAACATAGCATAAATAATATGCAGAGTAAGGTGACAATACAGTTTCTATTAGAAAACCAATCTTTTTAGGTGTGAAGGAACCACTGTAGACGACCTTTTTCACTAATGAGAAATAACACCAGGTATAAAAATAATTATTCTAGTACTATGTAAAAATATCGCTCTCTAATAGAAAATTAACATTGATACAAGTTCTTCATTTGTTGGTGTTTACATAGATTAGTAGTCTATGTAACAAAGCCTGGGGGGGTTACTGTAGCAAGACTATGAGGTAAACTTTAAGTGTTACTGTAGCAAGACTATGTAGTAAAGTCTCTGTAAGAAAACTTGAGTGTTACACTAAGAAGTTTATGGAATGAAGCATGAGTGATACAGTAACAAATGTATGTGGTGAAGCCTAAATCTGAGAGTAGCAAGTAGTTGTGATAAAGCCATAAAGAAGAATCTCGAGCCAAGTGTATTATTAATTATTGTGAAATGTATAGTTTACATTTAACTCACACTTGCCATGTTTGTTTTAGAAGTGGTTAATGAAAACAGTGTCTGTCTCTCTTGAGTATAGCGTGACTTCTGTACATGAACAACATTAGTTTACTTTATTCTCCATAAGTTATAACAACGATCACTCAAGTTTAGTTTGTTAGGCCGTTTTAATACAGTTCTATATGGCATGAACTGTAAATAGATGCCATTGATAGACACCAAAGAGCTAATAACTTTGTCCTCTGTTACGCCTGCCTTAGGAGTGAAAAGAAAACTGAAACCATCCATGCAATACAGACTAGTGTCGTTTCATTAAAGTATTAGAAATGTTGAATTTGTTTAATCCTTTGATGCGCCAATCAGTCAAGTAATCCTTTCTCACTGTAGTCGAGTCAATCGGAAATAATTATGTTGCTTTGAAAGCTCTGTCTTCTGAACCCCGCGTTTCGAGGCTAATACATTACACAACACAATACAGTGAACCAATGGTGAGACATGAGCCATAGCCATTGGTTTTAAGTATGATTTTCCACGTGATGTAGATGTCTGAAATTAAAATAATAAATAACCTTGCATTTTAACGGCCCATTTTAATTGATGAATGATCTAGTATTGTTTTTGTTTTGAAAGTCACATATTCCAACCAAGCTTTCACTGAACATTTCTTGTACTCTCGGTGATCAACTGTTTAATCCATCATCCACTATCGTAATACATCATCTCTGGACAAAACTCACACTCTTGATGAACAATTATTGTAATATATCATCCATTATCGTAATACATCATTCACTCTCAGTGAACAGTTATCGTAATATTCCTTGTAAAACTCACATTCACGATAAACAACTATCGTAATGAATCATCCACTCTCGGTGAACAACTATCATAATACATCAACTCTGAGCAGATCTCATACTTTCAACGAACAGCTATCTCAATAAATAATCCCTAGATGAATGTGTAAACTCAATTTAATTTCATTAGTGAAAACAACTACCAGTTTTTAAGGTATTATCATTGTATTGCAAGTATTTTTGGCAGATTTGTTTTATCTATTTAGAAATACTAGATTCATAAACTATTGAGTGTGTTATGCTGAAACGATTTGTAATGTGCAAATCACCAAGTCACCTGACAGCTACAGTCAATATAAAGTCGAGGTGGATTGGTATATACCAGGAATACATTTTGACATTTGTTTGGAATTTTGTAGATAGTGTGATGCTAAAGAAAACTGATGGCGTTTTAAAAGGGTATATAACAGCCCTTTTCGAAGGCAAAATATTCATACACTCAGATCATGAAGATATGTCCAGATAACGCAATTAAAACTTTCCTGGTACTTAATAACGTTGAAAAACAAAGGAATATGCGTCAACTTGAAGCACAAGGGCCACCCAGTAAGTAACCAGCAACAAGTCGTACACTAACTGGGGTAATCAAAGTCCTGCATCCTTTCGTGAGAATCGGCAAACACAAGGGCAAGGGTCAGGCAGCAAAAACTATCCACATACTCCAGTTAACAGTACACGACCTAATGAAGAAGGATGTTCGTCTGAATACGAGGCCAGAATTGTATGGGTTCACCAAGATATGGCTTCTATTCATGCCTCCAGTTCAATGCTCGCACACGTCAGACAGCTGGAGAATTAAACGGTTATTCATGTTATTCCATACAAAGACATATTGGTGTAGCACTTATGGATTTCTGTGCGATCGAACTATTGAAACGGGTGGTCAGAAACCACTGTCCTTATACACTAGAGGATTTTGAAAGTCTGCAGGGAGAAGTTGTCTGCTTTGAGTATCACAACCTTACATTGGAGCCTTTCCCAATGGAAACTATCATGTAAGGCTACTTATTAGCAACATGCATGGTCGTCAGATAAAATATGACCGGACATGGCAACATAACTTTAATGATGTTGTGGAGCTTTATAATCGTTTCAATATAGTGTACTCAAACACCTGTATTTCAATAGCTACGCATAAAGTGTAGATTAGTTTCGAAAATCATATATAAAAAACATTTCATCTTTTAACCCTCTATTGATTATTGTAACGTACAAATAACAAAACCATGTTCGTTGCTTAATACTCATACAAATGCTTCGGTTGTGTAGTAAATGCTCTTACTCCCAGGTAACAGTCTAAATAAACCATAGAATTACTTTTGTTGGTTCCTCAATTGAACAATTTTCCTTATAATTAAGGTGCCCTTTTATAACTTGTCAAAATATATTTCACATGAATTTTTTTTTTATAATACAGACTAATTTAAGAAAGAAATTTAAAGAAAACATTATTTTTTCCACTGTATTTTCATAATTCATGTAAAAGAGTGTGAAAATGAACTTTATTTCGTAATTTTGAAATAAACCACCGAATCAACTGAAGTTTAGAATAATGTTGCCGAACATATCATAGATGAACTCAAATCGTCGCTCTTATTTATTGAACCACATTACGTAACAAAGCCACTAAGTTATACACAAAACTGTTATTCTGTTGTTTCAGTATTTAGGAAATCTTCTCTCTATCTCTTTCTCATCCACTCTTTTTGAACATTTACACAGTCCTACGATGGTTTTACATGTTATACAGTAATTCCTGTACGCTGAATCCGAAAATGATATCCAATTTTCCCCATCGCGTACAGATTTTTCACAAAATGTCGTAACGCAATACATAAAAGAAAGACCACAATACGTAGTTTTGAGACCAAAAGACGTATATTTCACACAAACAAATCAAGATGAATGAGGATGTATGTTCGTCCCTTTTCTTCAGTTTGTTTGTATTTTTGTTAAGAAACATAATAATAAAAATGTTCATTGCGGTAAAAGAAATAATAATTTGATCTAAGTAAGAGTTGTTTTTATTCCAGATTTGTAAAAAATCCTTATGAATTTTATTTTTGAAATCTGCGACTTTTATGAAGTTTAAATTCGCAGGTCGTAATCGTAACACATCATCCACTCTCGAATGATTTATAGGTAGATCAATAAATTGATTTATTAACAAATTTATCACCAATACCAAATAATTAAGTGGTATAGTCGTAAATATTGTTGTTAAATCGTAGGTTTGAATTATATCTGCTGATTGTGTTTCATTTAAATTTTCTAGGGTTTTTAAGACCGGTTCATTAGTTTTAATTATCCAAAAATTATGTTTATTATTTATATTTTGTTATATTTGAACAAATAACTGGTTCAGTAATTGGGTTAATAAAACTACAGGTTGTTTCAGTCTAACTTTTATCGAACTAGAAATAAAATGAAATTTGATGGGAGATTTATGTAATTTAGGTATTGCATATTCTAAATATGGATTTTATTTAACATAAAATTTTAGCAGCCGTCAATAAATTGTTAATTATATCCTCTTTAGACTTATTTTGGAATCTAAAAGTTTTTGTGGTATTTATTTATCTCACTGATTACAATTTGTGCATAAAAATGTTTAGATTAAGCCAAATTTATAATTAGCTTTATTGATAGGCAGAATTTATTGCTAGTTTTCAATTGAAAAAAAAAAGGTTATGTCTCTTGGATATTTATTTGACTGCTTTATCTTCTATTTTATTAATAGCATAATATTTCCATTAAAAACAACAACTTGGAGGATAATGTGTAGAATAATTAAGTTTTGGCATAAATTAATTTATGTTTTTCTTTATAGAATTTGAAATGTCTCCCCTCGAGATGGATTCCTCCCAGGGAAGGTTCTGTATTTTTATTTTACCATCTCTGAGATCAAAACATCCACGCACGTGTTTGCCATGCATGACGACCCATAAAAGGGAAGAGAGGATCCTGGTGGTTGAGGGGTGTCACTGATGGGTCATTTTGTGTCAATGGCACTTTAACTCACCACTTTGGCCTTGAATTCCTGTAGACGGGTGGCCTTGGGGTGGCTTACTCAGGGTTAATCGGCTGGTCTAGTTGGGCTAAGGTCAACCAAGTACCAGTGTCAGACGTGCTCAATGGGTGGTGTGGACATTGTCTTTGATATTGGTGTTTGGGTATAGTGCCCACGAAACCCTGGTGTCTCTGCAGCACTCCACTTTAGCATTGTATTGCATCCTCTTGTAGGAATCTATGGTGGGTGGGGTCAGTTTTTCATTTTATACGGATCCTACACCCAGCGACCCCCAAAACACACACACACACAAAACTCATCGATAGGAAAGCGACCATGTTTGGAAGACTCTGAACAGCAGTCTCCAACCCATTGTGCACCTGTACCTCCTTTTTTCATCCTACATTATTTATCAAACACACCTTTAGAGCAAATGACTCCTTTTTTTATTAAGAATGGATTAGAGGGGCTTGTTGGCTCTCCAGAGTTAAGAAGTAACGTTCTGGGGACATTTTGGTTGAAACATCTACATCGAAACTTCTCCTGAGATTGAAAGCCATTGGGGATATACCTATTAAGGTTACTCCCCATGCTATCTGAATTTCCCACGAAGAGTTATCGTTGAAAAAATTTACGAAACCTCCCCGAGTCGGAGGTCCTCGCTGGTTTTTCCAGCCAAGGACGTAGCTCTACTTGTAAAGAAGGAATTATGGTGCCTACCAATGTTCTTGTATTGACATTTACATTGCCACGTCCGCCTGCCACTGTTAAAGCAGGATATCTGAACTGTAAGGTACGACCTTATATTCCTAACCCTCTGAGATGTTTCCAGTGTCAGCATTTCGGACATTTGAAGGCATCTTGTCGTGGTTTTTGACATGTGCTCGTTGTGGTGGTAAATACCATGACGCATAAGGGTGTCATTTGGACTCTCACTGCGTAAATTTTGGTAGTTCCCACCCCTTTTACTTTCGATCTTGCCCTAAGTGGATGGAGGAAAAAGAGGTACAACGTTTACATACTGTAAACAGCATTTCTTACCCTGAGGCTTGGAAGTTGTTGTCTCCTATTCCATTCCAGTCATATGCTGCTGCACTACATTCCACTACATTGCACTACATTACAGTGTATTTTGCCGTCTGTGGATGCAAGAGTTGACAAGTCCACGTCTACTCCTGTTTCTGTCCCCACTGTTGCATCCAGAGACTGCTTGAGTCCATCTCCTTGGACCTTGAGGTGCAGGACCATTATTCGGTCACGCCCCCAGTCTCTGGAGTCTCCATACTCTGAGAGAGATTTGCCCATTCGACCCAGGGCAGGGTACATGGAAGTCAAAAAACCTCCTTCTAGTAAAGAGAAACGTCGTTGTTGCAAACAGAAGGGTTCTCTGCCCAGTTTTCCTCCACCTAAATAACAATGGCCACTCCGATACAGTGGAACTGTCGAGGTTTACATTCTAATTTGAATGACATTAAGGCCTTGATCGATTCCTATCATCTCGGATGTTTGTCCTTACAGGAAACATTCCCTCGACCTGCTGATACAGCCACCTTTTGGCAGTTTTCTTTGTATAGGAATGACAGGTTGTGTGATGGACGAGTTCATGGAGGTGTGGCACTGCTGTTTGATCAGCATGTACCCACCCTGTCTGGGTTACTCGGTGCACCCTTGGAGGCTGTAGCCATCCGTATCTCCCTGGGTTGTACCATCACTGTTTGTTCTCTTTACTTGTCTACTGGAGAGACGTACGATCAATCAGACCTTCATGCTCTCATAGAACAGTTGCCATCTCGCTTTTTCATCTTGGAAGACTTTAATGGATACAATCCACTTTGGTGTGGTGCTGATATTGATAGGAAGGGTCGTTTTGTGAAGCATATGAACCTTTTTCTCTTCAATACTGGTTCTTTTACCTATTTTCATGCACCTAGTCAGCATTTTACTGCTATTGATATATCTATCTGTTCCCTTTCACTTTTTTCGTGTATTTCCTTCAGAGTTGACAGTGACCCACGGGCAGTGATAATTTTCCCATCGTTTTGAGGGAGATTGGGTGTGGTCGATGCCACCCAACCAGAGTACCACAGTGGAAGTTGAAGCAGGCTGACTGGTTCTCTTTCACCACACTCTTAGAACTAGATCCTGCTGTCATTAGTCTTCCAGCTATTAACTCGTCCATGGTGGTCTCCCATCTGCCAATAGGCATGAAAGGCTCAGAAACGAGCCTGGGATAGCTTTTGCAGGTATCCCACTTTTCCAACCACATTGCATTCCAACGAGCCCGTGCCCATGCTCGGCAGGTCCAACGTTAAATCCATCTTAATCTTGGATTAAGCTCACCATCAGCATATCTTCTAACAACAGTTCCAAAGTCGTCTGGGACAAGATTCTGAAGGTCAATGGGAAGTATGCTTCCCATCCCATTTCCATCTTGCTCTCCAATGGCCAGGAAGATGCTGATACTCTCAGAGAGTGCTTTTTTATCTCTCCAGCACTTCTGTTTCTTCTTTTTCTGCCTTCTTGGTCATCAAGTCTCAGGTAGTGCAATCGCCTATTTCCTTTTCGGCTGATCATCTCTATGACTATTATCGTCCTTTTACACTAGTGAACTTAAGCTTACTCTTCATTGGTCTGACAGAACATTAGTCAGGCCTGATTAAATTCACTATGAGATGCTGCATCATCTCTCTCCTGCCTCTCTTGCCCTTCTTTTGGTTGTTTTTAACAGGATCTGGCAGGAGAACATTGTTCCTGATGCTTGGTGCAATGCTACTGTTCTACCTTTTTCTAAGTCTGGGAAAGATCTCAAAATTTCTTCTAATTATTTTCCTATTACTTTCACTAACTGTCTCTGTAAGGTTTTGGAGAGGATGGTTAATGTTCGTCTTCTTTGGTTCCTTGAATCAAACAACCTCATCTTGCCCAGGGAAGCCTTCCCCAATAAAGAACATCTTTTCTCTGACCTTGAGAAGGCTTACAATATTATGTGGAAATACGGCATACGACTTCTATATTTCTTATCGGTCATTGATCATGAGGTTTATTGAGTGGTAGCTTCAGACTGCTCTCAATTGTCTTTTATGTTGGACAATAGCAAACGGTTTCACCATCTCCTCATTGTAAACCATGGCACCAATGGGAGTTTCACTCCGATCCCAAGCTCTGTCGCGGTAGTGTTGTTCTTCCTGTGGTTCCTGAGGCAATGTTCTTAGGGCTTATCTTTGATCGTAAGTTTACTTTCATTTATCACGTCAAGCAGCTTTGTGTCAAGTGTATAAAGGCACTGAACATCACCCATGCCCTCTCTTCCACCTCTTGGAGAGTGGATCAGTATTCTATGTTGAAGATCTATTGAGCCCTAATATGTTCTAATGTGGACTATGGGTCCCTGATTTATGATTCTGCCAGTCCCTCTGCCTTGAAGATGCTGGACCCTTGTCCACAATCTGGGGCTTCAGCTCTGCATGGGGGCTTTCTTCACTTTACCAGTTCAGAGTCTGTACACTGAGTCTTACAAATAATGGCTGGAGACGGCTTGAATGGGTAATGAAGAAAAACTTTAATGTAAGTTTAACATAACAGCAAATGTACAACGTTTCAACAAGGTTTTTTCATCTTCAGGTACGACAAAACCTTGTCGAAACGTTGTACGTTTGCTGTTATGTTAAACTTATATTAAAGTTTTTCTTCATTACCCATTCAAGCCGTCTCCAGCCATTATTAGTCTCATAGTGGGTTCCTCGTCATCGAATTTGAGTCCCACAAACTTCGTCTTCACTTCCGCCATTTGCAACTTTCCTTACAATATGCTACCAAGCTTCAATTCTTACCACAGCATCCCACCTGGGTCGTATCTTCCTTCCTTTGTGGGCCATGCTCTTTCAGAATAGACAGTCTGCCATTCCACCTTTTGGCCTTCGTATCCACGCACAGATGGATGAATTGTGTGTGTCCTTGGATGACCAACCCATCCTGCCATGGCTCATTACCATCCCCACCTGTGACCTTTCTTTAAGCCATCTAGGGAAGGCAGATACTCTCAATTGGAAGTACCATCTTCTCTTTGCCGATCTTCTTTTGAACCATTCTTTTGTTCCAGTTTTTAGTGATGGTTCGAAATCAGGTGAGTCTGTGGGCTCTGCCATGGCTTGTTTTAACTCAGTGGATGATCACAGGATTCCCTCTGCAGTTTCTGTGTTCACTGCCAAGTTGTATGCCATTTTTCTCGTCTTGGATCACGTAAAAGCTAAACAGTACAGTAATTGTACTATTTACACTGACTCTCTTAGCTCTATACTGGATCTGGAATTGTTTAACGTTAGTTCTCACCCTGTTCTTGTCGATATTCAAAAACGACTGGCCCATTTTTTTCTATTTTTCCATTTCTGTCCAGTTTTCTGGATACCTGGCCATGTCAGTATTTACTGGAACGAGCTTGCTGACACCGCAGCTAATTCCGTCTGCTCTGGTGCCGTCACGGCCGTGCCTGTCCCACATACGGACTACGGTCTTGTGTTCAAGTCTCGGTCTCGCACCAATTGGCAGTTGACTTAGGGTGAGCAACGTTATAACAAGCTTTTCCAGATCAAACCTTCTGTTGCTCTTTGGCCGTTGTTTCCTTAAGTATCGGAAGGAGGAAGTTGTCTTGGCTAAGCTACGCATTGCTCACAGTTTTTTAACTTATTGTCTTATTTTATCTGGGACTGATCCACCAATGTGTGACCTTTGTGTAACTCAAGTCACAATAGCCCACATTTTACCCTCGTGCAGTCGTTACGACTGTGAGGGGCGGCACTTTTTTAGACATATACTTTCTACGGGTTTACGGTGTCCTTGGCGATGGTGACACTGTCCGGCTTGAATGTATTTTTAACTTTTTACAGGCCATTGACATTTTTTATTCTATCTAGTTAACCTTTTCGGGGTTTTGTATATCTTGTAACTGGACTTCTTTTTACAATTTACAGTATTTTAGTTTCTATTTTTATAGTGGTTGTTTGGCGCAGATAGCCCTGTTGCTTTGCGTCAAAAAACTCCAACCAACTAAACAATTAACATGTCTATTTTTTAAATTTTGTAGTTCTTCTGTATTTAGAACCTTTTTCCATGATATTCCATAAAAACTGTCTTCTATTATTTCCAGTAATAATATGTTTATGTAAATAATTTGCCAAAGAGTTTGAATAACAATCACATGATAAATTAGGTACATTATTTAGATCTAACTTATTTAAAACATATTTGTAATTACATATAACTGGTCCTATTGGAATTTCATATTTAAAACTAATAATTTGTTTGTAATTAAGCACAAAGCTACACAAGGGGCTATCTGTGCTCTGCCCACCACGGGTATCGAAACCCGGATTCTAAAACTAATAATAAATTTTAAATATTTTAAAGAAAAATATTTTATATAACATAATCATGCGAAATTTTAGAAATTTTCAAATCATTAAAACTTTTATGTTTAAAATTAATTGCTATGTATGGTGATTTTCTTATTAGTAATTCTTCACTTGTATCATTCAAATCATTTACTTTAAGCCTAAATTTTATAATATCGTAAATTAAATATTTAGCATGGTTATTTTGAATATTAAATGTAAATACGGATTTTGTTAACACTTTTAACTTTGAATTATTTAGTTTATATATATTTTTGTAAATATAACTACGAATGTTAGTAAGTATATAAAACTTATTTTCTGAGTCGTACAAAAACAAAAATTGACCCATTTTATTCTATTTCTTCCTTTTCATCCATTTGTCTTTTTGTGCACATTTTGTTAATACACAAAATTAAATCTAACTATATTGTATTTAAGGTTTGGATATATTGTGTATAAATTACGCCATTCTTACTTTTCATGTAATTTGTTGCGAAGATTTTGTAGCTTATTTAAATTATATACTCATATTTATTACTAGCTGACGTACATATTCAACACACGGAGAAGATATAGGGACTCCCAGGGGGTGATATAGCGGTATAAACTCCTAATGCATTGTGTCGTTACAATCAGTCTATTTATAAGCAGATACAAACACAAACTTGTCAAATATGGGTTTAAATTAGGACAATAATAAATAATAACACAAAACCTCTTATTAAGAATTTATATATCATAATAACAAATTACATAACGAAACGTTGTTCATTCTTCATATGTTCTAAGCTATTACTACAAAACTGATAACATTCCAACTCGTTCTTTATGTAATTGTGTGATTTTCTTTTTCTTACATTACATACTGGTATCTTTATCTGTAGGTTTACTGTCTCTACGAGGTTTTACAAATGTGTTGTTAGTTTCGCAACTTAAAAATATGGGTATTTAATTTTTAAATTAGTAGAATAAAAATAATTTGTGTTATAAGATTATTTTATAGTTATTTATAAAAAAAAGGTTTTCTTCGATATGAATATGATCAAAGTAGTACAGTTCTATGCCGCTAAACTATAGATCTATAGATGCTCTGTTGTTGATTCAAAAAAACTTTCATCTCAGAAAACATGGTTTCACACCAGATTTGTAGATACTATATTGTAGGTTCAAAGAACTGTCACTTCAGAAAATGTTGACTGACACCAGATTTGTAGATACTATATTGTAGGTTCATAGAACTGTCACCTGACAAAAAGTAGATTGAAACCAGATTTGTAGATACTATATTGTAGGTTCATAGAACTGTCACCTGAGAAAAAGTTGATTGAAACCAGATTTGTAGATACTATATTGTAGGTTCATAGAACTGTCACCTGAGAAAAAGTTGATTGACACCAGATTTGTAGATACTATATTGTAGGTTCATAGAACTGTCACCTGAGAAAAAGTTGATTGACACCAGATTTGTAGATACTATATTGTATGTTCACAGAACTATTACCTCAAAAACAGAAGCTTGATACCAGTCATGAAATATTTTTGTCCAATACATGTGTATTTCTTAAAAGTCTAATTTATTACCAGCCTCTAAACTACAATTTCTTCATTTCTTTCTTATTAAGTGCTATATTTACAACATCAAATAAATCACCAGACACTATGTTATTTTGGTATTTATTGTGAACTATAGAATTCAAAAAATAAAAGTAGAAAACTTATTGTAAAATTTAAATGGTTGTCTTTAATTTTGAATGGGGGTCGATTTCTTGATCACTTGATATTTCACTATTGTATAGGAGAGTACAGTTGTCTTAGGGCTGAATTGGACCTCAAAAGGTCAATTGGGCATCACCTTGTACAGTCCTATTTGCCTACCACACTTATCGTGGTCATCTCCTGGGTATCATTTTGGCTAGATGTGGACGCTATACCGGCTAGAATCACGCTAGGGGTCACCACCTTACTAACCATATCATCAGAAAGTAGCGACCACCAAGCCAACCTCGCCCCAGTGTCGTATGTAAAGGCTCTGGATGTGTGGATGGGTGTATGCACGTTCTTCGTCTTCTCTGCTCTGATTGAGTTTACTTTTGTCAACTTCTTGGCTCGCAGAAGGGGAGTAAATGAAGGTGCATCTGGAGGAAGCGGAAATGAAAACAATTTGGTGCTCTACATGGTAAGCCTAAGTTTAAAACAGGATACCTTTAAACTCAGTGTGAGCTACGACAAGTCATACATATATGAAAGATAATAACTATTTATATTATTATTTACGAAAGTGAATTGAATTTGATTTAAACTGTATTCTTATATCACAATCAAAAGCACAAGGAAATGTTCTGTCAATCAGGGGTATATTATATCTGCATATCGATGGTAACTATGTTGTAGAAATTATCAATGATAAATATTTTCCCCAAGAATGGTTGCTTTAGCTTCAAAAACCGTATAATTCTATTAACAATACGAAATAAATGATTAAGACATCAATCGACTGTTCCATCACGAATGTTATCGTTTTAGGTTGCTTTTTCAAACTTTTAAATAAATTAAAGAACTGTAGAAAAGCAAAGAAACATCCGACAATTACATAATTGTGTAAGTGAAAGGTTGTTTATACAGCACAATGGACTAGACACTCTTTTAAAAAAGTGTCATATAGCTAATAACTTTTAAAGTCAGTAATATGAGAAAGAAGTGAGTGAGCAACGTGTGATAATTTTTTGTTGATACTATTACTTCATTTAATTCGATTTGTTTAAATTTTCATTGGATTTTCTAAAAATAAAAATAAGACTTAACTTAAACTTATCACACTATTTTATATTTTTGTCTTTGCTTTTCTGCGAAAGTCTAAGGAAGTAAAGTTACCTCGTGAAAAATTACTCTAGACACTCGTTTCTTGATAGATAAACACTTCCTTCTTACGCTTTTTTTACTTGTATTTCTTGCAGTATCTGTTGTGCAACTAAAGTCCTGTTTTAAAGTCATTATTATTCTTAATTTCCCACCTGGTGGCGCTGTATTATACACAAATGAATTACTCATGCAAATCTACGTGAAACAAATGTGCAAAATTTTTTAAACCTTGTTCAAGACATCCATTTTCATGTATTTTTACTTTGCAAGTTAATCGATCCAGCTAATTTGTAAAATCCTTTTAACCCTCATTAGGGGCCTCAACATCAAAAGTTCGAAAAGTTTGGTTGAATCCACCAGATCTATTCTACTTTTGAACAACCCCCATATGTTTATGCTAATTTCACGTTCTTCTTAATTTGCAAGTTAATCCATGCGGGTAATTCCTAAAACCCCTTGATCCAACATTAGGAGCCAATTGTTAGCGTTTTAAGCCCCTAAGCTCAATACTAAGCTGCCATTATCTCCATTTTATTCCTCCTTTAACTTTGTAAACTCCATTGGAGCCTCATGCCCCACTTCCCAATATTTAGGCCTAATCTGTATTGTGTTAGTAATGAACTTTTTTCATAAGCATACTATTTCTGCTACACGATGGTTGTATTAAGTGTAACTACAGCAATCCACGTTATCTCGTCAGTATTTCATTCAACACTTTATTTGCTGGCATAACATCGTCCGGGTGATCCGGAAACGAGCCTTGCAGGATTTGTGTTTGATGTAAACTACAATAAAGTAAACGAAAGAAATTTCTATCACATTTTTAACAGACACCAAAGGGCGGCGACAAGACATTGACCATCAAAGACATGGATCTGCCGGCTACAACGAGAATGCTGACCCTTAGAGCACGTGCCAAACGGATTGACCGAATCAGTCGCATTATCTTTCCAGTAGGATTCCTTTTTTTTAACGGAATGTATTGGCCCTATTACATGTACTAAGGGTAACCCTTGTTCGTGAGAATGTGGAACACAAGAAGTATGTTTCTGAGACAGCACTAAAACATCATTAACCTCAACCGGAAGAAACACCAACCAGGAAAGAGTATTAATCGAAAGAACATTTGATATTCTAAGAAGTAGCAGAAATAGTTAAATTATTTTGTGCTTAATGTTACGATGTCCTAGAAAACTAGCTGAATCTTTTAAAAGAAATCCATAATTATGCTTTTGTATGGTAAATGGCCTTTGTTTATTTACGTAGCTTTACTTGTGTAGTGTTGTATTAAGTTTCATGCAGAAAGCTACTGTTTAACTGAAATAAGAAGTTCATTGCCACCAGTAACTTAGTCAAAAAAAAAAAAACAACACTTGAAATAACGAAATTATATATTGGATTTAATACATTTTCATTTGAGTAGCTCCCTGATTGGCTGAAACGTTTTACTCAACGATGTTTCGTTTAATTACCAATAAAAAACAACACTTGAAATAACGAAATTATATATTGGATTTAATACATTTTCATTTGAGTAGCTCCCTGATTGGCTGAAACGTTTTACTCAACGATGTTTCGTTTAATTACCAATAAAAAAACAACACATAACTAAATAGGACTCTAAACGATAGATTTCAACAGATATTTTCTTATTATTCACGTGTGTTAACAATTGTTAGTTTTCGTCAAAACCACGTTTGTATATGAAATTTGTAGAGGAATATGTACTATATGGATCTTTTCCAATTAGTGTTTTACTTCATTTCTTTAGCTCCCCAGTAGCACAGCGGTATGTCTTCGGACTTACAACGCTAGAATCCGGGTTTCGATACCCGTGGTGGGCAGAGCACAGATAGCCCATTGTGTAGCTTTGTGCTTAATTACAAACAAATCCTTTCTTTATCTTCGGCTTTCCTTTTCCATTTTCTATAGATTACATTATTTATGTTTGAGTAAATAACTTGTTTTTGTTATTTGTATTATTTTGAGATAGCTGTGGTCATTTCGGGTATTTAATTGGACGCCTGAATTACGTTTTAATGACCAGTACCTATGTTATGTTTTAACGTACGCAGAAGTGAAATTGTTAATGAGGTTAATTAGCAAATTGTAGAAAACAGTGACGATTTTGATGTATAATGTAGCTTAAATTTAAAAATGATATACATCAAACATACATATAATTTTTTTTCTCAGGTTGGCAATCTTTATTATTTAAATCAATTTATTCTTCTTCTTGTTTTCTTATTTTCGCTACACACTGGGCTGTTTTTACTCTGTCTTCTATGGAGAATCGAACTCCGGATTTTTTGCGTTGTAACTCCATAGAACAATTGCAGTACTAAACAAACTTGAAACCACACACTAGTTGTTGAGAGAACCCTCTTTATGACTGACGTTCTGTAATTAAGTTTTACCATGACGTCTCAACAAGTTTTATATCGATGTTTTAAAATTGAAAATATAGTAAACTATTTTAAGGCCTTTTAACTGTTATGTAAAAAAAATTGGGTATAATGAGTGTAATTGTCAAATTTATTGTATAAATTTGTATATTTTGTAATTTGATCACGTAATACTTAATACAATTCACATAAAAATAAAACCATGACCATTAAGTCACCTTCTGCTATCTCTATCTGTAACAACTCACCTCTATACATTTGTAACACTAAATAACTACTACTCACCTCCTGCTACCTGTAACCACTCTTCTCCTGCTAGCATAAGTCACCTTCTGCTATCTCTATCTGTAACAACTCACCTCTATACATTTGTAACACTAAATAACTACTACTCACCTCCTGCTACCTGTAACCACTCTTCTCCTGCTAGCATACTTCTTATTGTCTGTAACATTAAGTAATAATTGCCCACCTTTTACTATTGACATAGCTGTACACAGTACAAAACAGCTCACATGCTACTATCGATATGTCTTCAATACAGGACAGTTGTGTTTCCCTTGTCACTATCACTAGATCTGTAACAGAGAAAAATTAGAACTCATATCTTATTACCCATATCTTTCTTGCATAAGATAACGATAATTAGCCTTTTTTTGCTAGATTCCTTAAAAAGAACAGGGCAATGAAACCTGACGACTTGCCACTATGATGTGGATTTTAATAGCGGACGAATTTCATAATCTCCACTTCACGAGTGCGATGTTTGTTGAATTCGTGATAATACGTTAGTGATAAAAAATCTCTCTCTTCCCGTGTCACTAACAAAATCCAGTACTGTTTCAACTCTTGGAATATTCTGGTGTTTTCAACACAGTTGTGTTCAGATTATTTCTGTACCAAATTACATTTAATAAGTAAAAGGTATAACTTTACCCCTTTAGGTGGAGGTTAACTATTCTCATCTTGATAGAAATCAGTCCGTTTCTCATATTAATAAAGATGAATTATTATTGTACTTGAATCAAAACATAGTTATATGTAGCCCTTATATATTCATATCTCTAGTATTATTTTCTAATGATGGCCATAATCGATATATGTGGATAGAAAAATCTTGAGTATTAATTACATCATTTAATTTTTTTTTTTTTTCCGAAATCTACTTTCCAATAAACATACGAAAAATGTTGAAGAAACCATCAGAAACATAAATATAATTGGTTGGACACCATTAACCGTTCAAAAATTTTAATAATTCTAAAATCAAGAGGTGTTTTTATTCTTGCATAGATCGCATAGGTGTCCTGTAACATAAACAAGTTTCATGCACTGCCGCCATCTCTACATTGGTTATCATAGCTATGTGCACAATAGAAATTATATGATCTTCAACATGAAACGATGATGCTTCAAGTCAGTGTCAATGACTTTCCTAAAGCATCATACAATCTTTTAAGGAAATTCTCGCTACTTTAGGTACATTATGTTACAAGATACATTTTTTTTAGACTAATAGAAATAAACAAATATAATTAAAACGCTCAACCTTCCATCAATTGTTCCACCAACAACAATATTTTGTGGCTAATGTTTTTCCATATTTACTTCGACAACAGTAAAAACATCCTTCAAGATTAGCTACAAACGTAATGAATCTCAACTGACAAATGAGCATAAAAGAGCTTTATTTGTGTTAGATAACATGACTTGTCGTTTCATGGAATATTATATTGCACAAAATAAACATTACAATAAGAAAATGGTAAAATGTCTTTGAGAACAACACTTCAAACAGTATTGTTCTGTTAAATTCTGCTTAAACACATTAAGAACTTTGTTGGAAACAACAAACAGAACCTTGAGAAAAAAAGCATCGACAAAAAACAACAATAAAAAAACAAGCCGCAATCTTTTGATATGTTGGAATTATTTGAAAACAACCCGCGTAATATAAAATTTACATTCAATATTGTGTATGCTTAGTCACGTGATAGAACTACCTTCTTATGCACTTAATATCATATAGAGTTTCTGTTCTATATAAACGTTCATTTTAGTTAAGCACTGCTGTTAAAAGCTTAATGTGAAATGTATTTTACATTGTGCATTTACAGTAATTTGTAACGAGATATAATACTTATTCCGTGTTATCATATCAGGTTTCTACTCTGCATTCACAAAATATTTTGTCTTATTACATCTTATTTCCATAGTAATCACATACATTTACTATCCATCGTTTTTATACTTATTATCAGATCTTTTTTTTGTACATTCACAGAATTTATGTTGTTGAAACCTACAACTATTTCTATGATATACAATCCAATCCTTTGACACAAAATCTTTTTCACCTTTTGTGAGTTTCTTGAGCTGTAAATGTTTTATTTCTTATGATTTTCAGTCATTTCTTAACTTTGGGCATATTATAAATGCGAATTATAAAGTCCACGAAAGAAATCTGAAGGTGAAACCAGTGTCAGCACTATTCTAGGGCATCAGCGTTGTAGTATTTTAAATTAAAAGTGTTGTATGTGTTCCGATTAGTCGTTTATTTAAAATAATTATTAACGCCACAAATACCAATTAGATGTTGTAGCGTCCATCAAGTGCTTATTTTACTATGCAGTGTTAGTCTGCTATAGTGTTATTGTGTGATACGACTCTGTAGCTTCAGCCTTCTACAGTTACTACGCGACTACGTGAAGCTATTGAATAATCAATGGTGTATTATAAAGGCTGTATAATTCAGTTATGGAATTTACTTATGAATATTTTGTTCTCTCGTTGTATTCAAAGCATTTCTACGTATAATTAAATAAATGTGTTACGTTATAGGATACCAAATAGTATTTGGTGAATGTAAAGTCATGTGTACATAAAACTTCAAAAATTCTTAGCAAAGTCTGCATGATAAAAAATAGAGAACCAAAATAAAATTTCCTTGATATAAACAAAATTTAGTCATTTCTCTTTTTTGTTTGTTTATTTCATGTTCAAGTTTGGAGTTCACATCTTATACAACAACTTAGGTTTACTTATTGAATATAGGTTAGGAGCTTGATCATAATATCAGGAAATTAGAAGTTATGAATTATTTATAACACTTAACCACAGAAACTAGAAACACTTGGATTAAAATGTAGCTAATAGTAACTCCTAATTATAAATAAAAGAAAGACTGAAGTAACTAAAAGCTCTAATTCTAAAAATTAGAGAGTTTTTGAATCATTTGAAATACTGAACAAGGGTTAAAAGAAAGACAAGAAATTGACTGTAAACTCCAATTGTAAAAGATGTAAAATAAATCATCTTTAAACCTAGTGTTAATAAACAAAATAACTTGGAATCATCTTTAAGACCTGAATCACACGATAGAGGTGCGAAGGATGATTTAACAGATAGAAGAATCAAGAAGAAATTGGTAACATCAATGTTACATGTACTCCAAAGTTTATATACATATAGTTTCACTGTAGTAAATAAAAGATGACTCAAAATAACATACATATAATATACACTCTACCACTATTAATGGTTGGAGACGGCTTGAATGGGTAATGAAGAAAAACTTTAATACAAGTTTAACATAACAGCAAATGTACAACGTTTCGAGAAGGTTTTGCCATCATCAGGTACCCATTCAAGCCGTCTCCAGCCATTATTAGTCTCAAAGTGGGTTCCTCGTCATCGAATTTGAACTCTACCACTATATGTAGCCTAGTCATTTTTTTTCTACTTGTTTACATCAACATACTGAAAGCAAGATCTCCCCAGCCAGTCCCAGTAGCAGTGGTTCCTGGTGAAATATCTGCACTGCCCAAAATTATTGGCGTGGGCCAACAAACTGGAGTACCATGATAAGTGTTTTCTGTTAGCCGCAAGAGGGCAATGTCGTTATAATGGCGTTGACTGTCATAATTTTCGTGAACAATGACTTCGGCAACACTGTAGTCTGATTCGCTTACTAGGGAAAAGTCCAACTTACTTGATTCCAAGCGAACGAAAATAAATGGTGCAGGACTGTAATCAAAAGTTAGTAAAACGTGTAAAATTACTACTTCAGATATGACTTCTTTACTTCTACTTTTCTGCCACATATTCGTTCCTGTCACGTCAGATGTTCTTACCAATTTGTAATATATTTTTTACATCGATGATTTCTGGATTGCCAATTATAATTTGTAAGCTTGAACCTGTCAGAAATATCTTATTAACTTGTAAAGATTAACGAAATGTAAACGTTAAAATGACAGGTCTGTGATAGTTTATGAAACAGCAAACAGACTTACATAAATATAGCAAAACTAAGGAACTAACACCTTTCTGTTGGAAGCAACGAAACAATGGGCAACGCTTAATATGTAGCGAGTGTTCATCAGCGTTCCTCCACACAGAAACCGTTTATTGACACTGAACGGGTGAAATAGAAACTCGTTTTTAAGGACAGGAAATTGTGCTTCTATTTTTTTTTCTTAACAAATTAAACATTAAAAGTGAAACAAAAATACATAAATGTACCAATACTGAAAAGAAAAACACACTGTTTTCAATAATTCTATCAATAGTTGTTACATAGTTAACTCTAATGCTGAGAGATATATACAACATTGGTAGTTTTTCTGAAATCATGTGAGGCTCCAATAACCCCCCCCCCCCACTCCCCTCATAACTTTCCTCATGTCATCCTGTATCACTGTGTCAAGTCTGGTACTGATTGATCAAGAAATGCGGAAACGTATGAGGAACAGATACACACACATACACATATTGACGTTTATTTATATAGATATACATGTGTGTTTATGCGGAAGAAGTTTCGATATCTGTAATACAAATGTCATTTCTCAATATTAATTATTAATTATTACAATATTCTAATTGAATTAATTAATTATTCAATTACAGACCTACTTTAATATACTACAAACACAATCTGGATTTATCAATTTTATTATTAAAGATCGTTAAAAATGCATTTGTGATGTTTAAGCAATTCACGGATGTGAAGTGACGTCAGTAAATAGATATTTAAATCAGCAGCGACATCTGTCACTTCGTATGCTGTAAATTCTTCGAAAAACAATTATTCGAAACATACATTCACAACATTAAGTGTTTACTACATAAATAGCACTACAAATTTTTACATACCACACTGGTTGTATATCGTTCGTTTCATTTTAATTCCCACAAGAGCAGAATCATGGAACTAAGGCTATAATGCAGGTCAAGCGATAACACCCCGTAGTTTCAATGACCTTGACCTCACATGATAGCTGAGAAAGTGATAAAGTGATCCATTGGCGGTGTTCTTAGATGTATCGGTCATAATGTGACACTTTCATATACCGGTCATAGTATGACACTTTGATGTACCGGCCATAGTGTGACACTTTAATGCACTGTGTAAGTGCAAAAAAAAAAAAAAAGAATCCTCGACCAATGCACAGTTTTACTATAAATAGAAATGAAAATTATTTTGATGTGTTAGTATCTGCTGAGGAGTGTTGAATAATCTGAAACATCCAGAGAAGTGTGTTTGAAAGTGCTATCGACTGACCAATAGTCACTGTATATGAACAGCCCTGTGATGTGGTTGTACACACTGCATTCTGTGTGTCGTGTGCTATATCGAGAACGCTAAGGTATCATAATTTTATTGCAAACTGGTTCCCCCAAAATGTTAAATGTTTTTAAGAAGTGAGAAAGACCTAAGATAGAATTGAACGGATATTTATTTGTTAAAGACAATCAAGTGAAGGAAAAAGTGTATTGAAAATGTGAGCAATTTGAAAAAAAAATGCAAAGGTCATGTGATAATAATTGGTGATAACATTGGTCGAGAGTTTCGTGAGCACAACCATTCTGACGATACCGCTGGTATAGAAGCCAAGAATGTAATGCACAGCATACAAATAATTCAAAGAATACACGTGATGCACATATTATATTATCTCACATGCATCCTTTAGACTCAGCCAAGCTGCGGCAGTTAAACTGCCAACCGTAAACAGCATACAAATAATTCAAAGAATACACGTGATGCACATATTATATTATCTCACATGCATCCTTTAGACTCAGCCAAGCTGCGGCAGTTAAACTGCCAACCGTAAACAGCATAATAATAATTCAAAGAATAAACGTGATGCACACATTATATTATCTCACATGCATCCTTTAGACTCAGCCAAGTTGCGGCAGCTAAATTGCCAGCAGTAGACAGCATAAAAATAACTCTTCGGAATTTACGTGGGAAACAAAATCTAGGGTTAGTTACTCCAAATTATCGAAGAGATACTGTTTTTTTTTTTTCAGGAGAGTACACTAAAACTGAAAATGGAGAACAATTTTTAATGTTTGACTCTGGTGATTTTGTTTGATATTCTGTACAAGAAGGAACGTATAGTTACTATCAAGTTGTGATCATTTGTATACTGATGAAACATTTAAGACTATTCTGAATATTTTTGAACAATTATATACGATTCACTAGCTCAAATGAAGCATTTCAGTCCCTTTAGTTTATGGCTTGTTGCAGAATAAAAATGAAAACACACATATTCAGCTTCTTAGAGAAATAAAGGAGTTAGTCTTAAATCCCGCGTCTACACTAACAGATTTTGAACTTGCAATGATAAATGCAATTAACATTGAATTTCCATGTGCAGTTCATCGTGGGTGCTTTTTCCATTTTTGTCAATGTATTTATCGTAAAATTAGTGAAAATGGCCTCAAACAAAAATACGACACAGATGCAGACTTCGCTTTAAAGATTCGCATGATCTTTGCACTAACATTTATTCCTAAAGACCACATTGCAGAAATGTTCAACTTTATTATTGATGAAAACATTTTTCCACCAGAAACTCAACCTGTGGTTGATTATTTTGAGAATAATTGGATTGGACGTCCTGATCGAAGATAACGACACCGACCATCTGTATTTAAGCTTGAGATCTAGAACTGCTAGGAAGGTGTGCAGCAGGACTTACAAAAACTAACAATTCTATAGAAGGATGGCGTCGTGGTTTTTTGCAACAAGTTTCTGCAAGTCATCCAAATATATAAAAGTTCGTTTCTGAGATGAAGAGGGAACAATTGAGAAGTCAGGAACTTTCTGTCAGTCGGGGAAAAAATCGTGACTGTGCATAGAGATTAAAAAAACTTGTCAGTGCATTGTAACCAATAAATAATATGTGGTATTGCACATAACATAAATTATTAATTATTACATGGTTAAAATAAATAATATTGGTGTTTTTTGAATATTTTAATGGTCTGATAAAATTGCTTATTGTAATATCACGATGTAATAATATTCTCCATTCAGATAAAATATTCCATTACATATGCGTGTCTTTCCTTGTGTATTAAATAATATCGGTCCATTTCACTTCGAAAAGTCATTTAATGGTAAGTTATATGCCTTCTTCTAATATGTTTTATTAATTTTCGTATAATACATTAATTTATCATTAAAAATCTATCTAACAATTGGACATTCGATTAAATGTTATTTCAAAGAATTTTCCGTAAACCCTGTCATTTAAACCAATATTATTGAGCATTTGTTTTTATATGTTTTAGGATAAATGTTAGTTTGTTTGAGATGTGTACATTTTATAAGTTTAAATGCTAATCAAAACAGGAATCTTTCTTGTCTGAAGTATTGTTCTTAAAGTTTCGTTTGTAAGAAACAGTGTAGCACTGTGGTTCCGTTTACATATCTATTTGATAACTAAAATCCCATCTTAAATAAAAGTCTTAATATATATATAATAAATGTCAAATATGTACAAAACAATGTTGTTGTTATTGTCTTTTATAGTAAAATAATAAAAGAAATTAAGCACAAAATTCCTTCACTTTCTCCTACATTTTGACTCAAAAGTTTATTCTAAAATATTTTAGTAACTACGTAAGTTACTGAACTTTAAATGTTAAAGTAGTAAAGATAAATTAATTCTTAGACTGACATTAACCTGTTATAATTTTAAAGTTAATATTTGTGCGAGTATAGGGTAGACGCTTACGTGGGTAGACTGGGGTTGAGTTGGCTAAAACTAATAACTTGATATGTTATAGCCAAACTAGGAACCTCTCTAAATTATTCAGTGAATACTCACTGACTGAACTACAAGCAGCAAGCTACTTTGATAAGGTATAGACAAACTGTGGACCGCTGTAAATTATTTAGTTAAGAATACCAGATTAACGGGGTTGCTTCTAGAGAACTGAGTAAATTTAAGATGGAGAATATATTCAAATGTTTGGCAATTTAAGTGTTTTATGGTAGGAAACAAGTAATCATATGACAATAAACGCTATGAACCTAAACCTACTTCATGATAGAACACTTTCTTGACAAGTTCTGTTGATAATCTGGTATTCAGAGTTAAAGTTTTAAGAGGCAAGTTATTCATTTTCTCTCAACCTGATTCAGAATGAATACATCTGACTGCGTTTACGAGAACCATAAGTTACACATACAAACGAATATAATACTAGGATGGAAGAAGAAAACTCACGATGTTTCCCTGAAATGATTTATAAAATTAAGTTGAGAAGCAATTATCTAAAAAAGAATCAAATATAATAAAAGTTATTGTTCAGCATCAGTTAGTTAGTCAGGCTTCCTTATGTTTTGCATGAGAATGATAAAAATGTTGAACTAAAGGCTATTACTAATAACATCTGATAAAAACAATTTCCAGCTATATAAATCAGTAATTAAAGGTAACTTGTAAATTACTGAATTGCATATAACAAACTGTCTGAAAATATACTTAATGTCATAAATTAATACACAATAAAACTGTAATTTACAATGATTATAACATATTGATTGGTCAGTTGAGTAACCTCATCTTAACATGAATAACATTTGAAGACGTTCTACTAGTTTTGGAGATTTAGGTTACGAACTTTTTCTCTGCCTTCTGGAATTATTTACAATATTTAACAAATTAATATCGATTTTTTTTCTTTTACAGTTTTTAAAGTATGTTAAATGGCCTGAAGTTTAGAAAAATTGCATCCTTATTGAAAATAACAGCATTTTATAACAGTGATAAATCCTAAGAAGATATGTAGAAATTTAAACACTCAGACCGTTTATAACAAGGAAGAAATACAGAAGTATCATCCAGTTTACACCAAATGACACACTTTAATACTCTTCTGTATGGATACTGATTTTTTCATCTAAATCCTTGCCATGGCTTTATGGACTCAAATGATGGCATGTGCAGGGCCTTGAGGGAATATCCTAAGTATGCTCAAACACGATCTATATAAGGTGAGTTCTGTTTTATTTATTTCTCATTGGAGTTTGAGATAGATAACCATCTACAACACCCATTTATCTGTTTAGTGTTAGGTCCAACAGGAAATGGTAAATCAGTTTTAAGAAAAGTTTTAATTTATCATCATTAAGTTATTTATCCTATTATCCTATTCTTGAAAACATCATATAGTTTTATGGATAATTTCAACCACTGTATACTAAATTAATGCAAAATATTCCTACCTTTCAATTTTTCGAAGGATTGCACAATTATTACAATCTGATAAACCGAATTTTTTTTTTATAATTGAAGATCTTACGAGTGAAAGTGAAAAAAAAATAAACGAGTGTCTCAATTTTTTTACATGTGGAAGTCACCATTTGAATTTATGAGTATTTTATATTCTACAGAATCTATTTCATCAGAGTAGAGAAATTCGTAATATTAGTTTAAATTATCAATACATTATTTTACAGAAGAATGTCAGAGACAAGTTTCAGTTGAATGTTTTAGTGAGACAAATGTTTCCAGCAGATGCCAAATATTTTGAAGAAGCTTATCAAGATGCAATGAGACACCGAAATGGTTACTTACTCGTCTATTTGAAACCACAAACGAACGTCTGAACAGTTGTGCCTGAGGACAGGTCTGTTTCCTGAAGATAACGTAAGTTAAAATTGTTGTTTAACTGAATAGACACTCATATATTATCATGACTATGGCCATGATAGAACTTCAAGGATTTTATCTGAAAGACGGACCATATATTATTAAAGAACTAACATTAAAATGTTTAGATACTGGATATATATGTGTGTGTTTTTGTTTAAATAATCATTTTCGAGTGAATATCTTTCATATACAGATCGTCGTCAGTGCAAATGGGTGATATGATACATTCATTCATCACATCCCATGGAAAATGGTAATGTCGACTGTCCCTACCTGTGGAGTGTGGCTAGATTGTTATCCCTAATATCCCTAATAGTTATCCCTAATAACTTTACCAACATTTTGACAAAGGGAAGAGAGAAATCCGAGATATTGATAACTCTACTGAAAATTCCTTGTTATAATCTGGAATTGGTTGGATGTCCCAAGGTTAATCAACTTCCAAAATCGGCTCTGTCCTGTCCATTTCTTATTAAAAATTATCATCACTGTAGTATAAAAAAGTAGATGTTATATCTAATTGGATGTATAAATAAACAATTTTTATATGTACTTACAATTTTTTTCGTTTATTTATCATATACATATATATATATAAATATACATATATATTTATAGTAACATTAGCTTTTCTAACTTCACTGGAATTACTACCATGGCTCTAGACGTTGTAGAAATAAAGTTAAATAAGTTAATTAACTTTAAAGAAAATAAAGTATATTTAATTGAATGTAGTTATTCATACAAACTGTTT
>NW_013666580.1:278608-281462 GCF_000517525.1 Limulus polyphemus | reverse complement strand
TTATCCACCTGGCCATGCCGGCGCCATACAAACTGATTAAATCAAACTACTCACAAAGAACTACAAATCGATTCAGTAACAATCCTTGCTAATTAAATAAACTGGTCTCGTAGTTCTTACTTGTAAAGGCTATAATTCATTGGTTCATCAGTTGACTACCCTCACTATAAGTGATATTTTTGGCCATAATCCCGTTAATATGTTACGAGGTTCGTCCAACAATGCAAAATAATCTTTATAATAAAAATAGATTTTTTTGTTTGATGAACTTTCGTGCCAAACTACTCGAGGACTATTTTCGCTAGTTATTTCTATTTTTGAAGTGATTAACTAAAGGAAAGCAGCTGGTCAACATCACCCACCGCCAACTCTTAAACTACTCTTTCTTTATCAACGAATAATTGGATTGACTGTCACATGCCGTGATATTCAGATTACCTGTCGAACGCCCTAAACACCAGGCCAAATAAAAAAATAAATAAACACCATAAAAATTGATCAATTAAACACTCTATCCGATACTTTTAATGAAAGTAACATTAAACAGAGAATGGAATATACCTAATTTACAGCACACACAAACACTAGTTTTTTTTACTTCCTGCACTGTCGTAGAAGTAATGTTTTTATCGAGATATGTTTAAATCATTAAATAAAGTAACATGTGATAGGTTAATAAATAGAGCCAAAATTAAAATGAATAAAACAAAATGATAATTTCGATGAAATTGGTAGAAGAGCTCAGATGGACCCCCAAAGATCGAGTTTAAAATATTCATGTAAGCAATAATCAGAGGTCAAATTGGACTAATTATTTGAATTTGGCAGCCATTTCAATTTTTACTAAGTGGAGCAAACAAAAAACAATTGTTATGTTTAAAACTTCGAATAGCATTGTTAGTTATGTTAGTAGCCCATATTTTGCATTGGAAATGTCTTACCATCTCTGTAAAGCCAATAACTGCCATACAAGGAAATAATTAAATATAATGTTGGTTATTTTATTTTCGTAAACCAAGTGTTACAAGGGAATTTTCATGGACTTAACACTTACAAGTCACACGCTATTGATATCATTGCGTGCCTTGTTTACTGTTAAGCTAAGCAACAACAAGTTATTCGTATAACATGAAGTACTATTTACGACATGTCTCTTTCCAAGCAAAAGTCTGATTGAATAATGTTAGTCCAAAAATCATTTACAGGAAGCTAGGCAGAACAGGAATGACATTTAGGGAGGAATAGAATTTGGTGCCAGAACCGAAACGATCCGCAAATAGTAAGGATAAAGTAATTCCTATACATGGAGTGATGCAGTGAGCACCTCAGAAGTACATTATTTGTCTGTTGGTTGATGGGAGCTTGATAACGTCATCAGCAGAACGGCCACCTTTGAGTGACTTCTAGCATACATTATTTGTCTGTTGGTTGATGGGAGCTTGATAACGTCATCAGCAGAACGGCCAACTTTCAGTGACTTCTAGCATACATTATTTGTCTGTTGGTTTATGGGAGCTTGATAACGTCATCAGCAGAACGGCCAACTTTCAGTGACTTCTAGCATACATTATTTGTCTGTTGGTTGATGGGAGCTTGATAACGTCATAGAACGGCCCACTTTCAGTGACCTCTAGTATGCGTTATTTGTCTGTTGGTTGATGTGAGCTTGATAACGTCATCAGTAGAACGGCCCACTTTCAGTGACCTCTAGTATGCGTTACTTGTCTGTTGGTTGAAGGGAGCTTGATAACGTCATCAGTGGAACGGAACAGCCATCTCTTGGTGACATCAAGAGTACAAAACTTGTTTATCGGTCAGTGAGAATTTGATAATGCCATCAGCGGGATGGCCCACTCTCATTAAAACCATTCCTGAGCACCAACACGATGTCTCAACCGACTGCTGTTTTCAACAAAACTGAAAGTGACCCCAGTTAGCAGATACACTTTACGATACCATAGCTGTCTGTATCTAGTGAACCAGATACACTAGGAAACATAGACTTCCAGCCTGCACGAGATAGGATCTACACGAGACCAGTTTCCATAGCAACACAAACTTGAACAGGAAGAGGCGCGGTCTCTCTGGCTCTTTCCCTAGTGATTTATCATACAAGTTTGCCTGCCGGATTTGTTGTGTAAGTGAGCTTTTAATTTTTGGTTACTTTCAAATTGTAATTAATCAGATTATATACATCTATATATTTGTGTATACGTAATTTCCTAACTTAAACTTTAATTAGGTGATGAGTGTCTTCGTTTCCCTAACTTTTTACTGTGTTTTACAAAATAAACAGTGGCATTGAGAGTATTATAAATTCAACAAATAAATATATGAAGTTTACCGGAATCTTGTCGCCAGTAAGTGTAATGTGTAGCTGTGATGAATCGTAGTTGCTGAAGTTTTGGACTGAAATGTTTAATGTGTTATAATTCAATTAACTCCTGATTTTATGATTGTTTCCTACTACAGTTAACGTTTGAAGACTGTCGTGTTCCTTTATGGTACATCTGAAACCGCGTCAATTTGAATTTTGAGTTTGAGCCTGTTTATGATATTTTAACTGATAGTAGGAAGGTTTGTGTATGTTTAAATGATAGTGTATTAATAGTGATCGTATTGTTTAAGCTTATACAGACATAGGCGCAATATTCTTTCTTGTCATTTTGTAAACATTTGAAGCTTAAATTTTAACCTACTAAGTTTTAACTTTGAGTTTAAAGTTATGCTGTAAATAATCTGGGACCCCATCATGCAAAAGAGCCTCTTATTTTGCATATATACTGTTACGTCTCCGTTTGTTAATTAACTTTCCGTAACTTCGTTCCGATGAAACTTTAGCGACACAAGTCTT
>NW_013666580.1:272206-278049 GCF_000517525.1 Limulus polyphemus | reverse complement strand
CTTTTGTTCTGTTGTTCACTTCGTTCCAACTGAAATATCCTGGACCATGTTAATGTCAAAGCCTGTTGGCATGCACCACCTTTGGCTTACCTCGCTGACCACTATTTTATTCAAAAAGTCATGTATGAGAGACAATCCACAATGTCATATGGGCATTCCAATGAAGAAGACAAATTAGGAGACTTCCCTTTGGTCTTCCTGGTATTATACAACCACACCTTGTCTCCTGGTACAAAGTTGACTTCAGTAGATCTCTTATCATAACATAGCTTCATGGAATCAGCAGACGTTTTCAAGTTTGAATGCACTTGATGATGAATATCATCTATCCTTTCAGATAACATTTTCACGAACTCTGACACATTTTCAGGCAACTCTTCCTAAGGTGGGAGTCCTGTTAATAGATCCACTGGCAACCGAAGTTCCCAACCAAACATCAGCTTTGCTGAAGTGTATCCAGTGGCTTCATGCTCTGCTGTTCTATAGCCCACCAACAGTGGAGGGAGTAAGACATCCCAGTCATCTTAGCAGCTATTACAAAACTTTGCCAATTCCTGTCCAAGTATACTTTTCTACCATTCCATCAGACTCTGGGTGAAGTGGCATTGTCCTGGTCTTTCATATCCCAAATAACTTGCTACATTCATGGAACACAGCTGATTCAAAGTTATGGCCTTGATCTGAATGCAGTTCGTATAGCATACCACACCTGAAGAAGTCACTAATAGCCAAAGCTACAGTTGTAGCTTCCTGATTTGATATTGCATATGCCTCAGGCCACTTGGTGAAATAATCCATCACCACACAAATGTACCTGTTTTCAGCACAAGTTTGGAGCAAAGGACCAGCAGTGTCAATGGCTACTCTTTCCATTGATGTGCCAACTTAATGTAACTTCATTGGAGCACGTCCCTTATGCTTGGGTTTCCTTTTAGCACAACATGTACTGCAGGTCCTGCACCATTCTTCCACATCTTGCCTCATACCTAGCCAGTAAAATATCTGCCATAGGTGACTCAATGTCTTCTTAACTCCAAGATGTTTTCCTGTTAAACTACCATGGGATTGGCGCAGCACAACTTTCCGTAACTTTCTCGGTAATACTCTTTGCCAGGTCATCACTTTCCTATCTCCAAGCTTCAACTGGTCCCATTGTGCCCAATAGTTCTTTGTCACAGGGCTTAAGCTAGACACCTTCTCCCAAGCAGGGTGCAAAACACTTGCTTGTAGAAAATCAATTATTGGCTTCAAATCGTGGTCTTTCTCCTGTTCTGTTTTAATATCTATATTTGGTTCCACTTCACCATCATCAACTCCTTCAGTCACTTTGACTTCAGCTTGATAGTACCTAGTTAGTCCAACCTGTCTTTTAACACTTACCGGAATTTGGCCTTTGTTGTTCTTAACATCATTTTATCAAAGTTAACTACACACTTCCTCGTTAGTAGTAAGTAGTCCAACCCTATTATGCATGGGTCTTCGATGTCAGCCAAGTATACTTTGTGTCTGTCTTTATGCCCATGAGCTCAATAGTTACCCACACTGGTCTACACAACCTTGCATACTGTCCTGTCACACCACAGAGCTTCTTGGACTTGGAGAGCATGGCACACAAGGCCTACCCAACTGCACCACCCAATCTCCTCAAGTTGTTGCTGAGGGATCAGTTCGTAGATGCCTTGGACAGTCTACAACTTAAGATACAAGTGAAGCAAGCACACTCCTCTACTATGCAGGATGCAATGGCCAGAGTTCTTGAATTTGAATCCTACGTTAAGTCCATCAGAGAGGTACCAAGGTTGGTACAGTCATCAGGATTCAAGGCAAGAAAAGGGCAGCTTTCAGAGAAGTTTGAGGGACTTTGCTGGCACTGTAACAAACCTGGGCACAAGAGAGCTCAATGCCGGCAGCTTCAACACAGGGAAGATACCATGGCAGGAAAGGCTGTTATCCAGAAAGGTTGTTGGAACTGTGGAGAGCAAGGACATTTGAAGAGCCAGTGTAAGAAGAATACTACCAATAAGTCAGCCTCAGGGAAACCAGTAGTGGTTCGTGTTGAGGGACACCTACCAACCCCCATCGTGAAAGTCCCAACAGCTAAGTGTAAAAATACCAAGCACACATAGTGTCTACGTGAAAGGAAAGCTGGATGGCCAAAAGGGCAACTTTGTCATAGATTCTGCATCTCAGCAAACCCTTGTGAGTATCAAGGTGCTAGATCACAAAGGAGTACCAGAAGCCATACTGTGCCAGCTCTTGCAGGCTCTCCCCTTTAGCACGGACTCTCGTCCTGAACCTGGCCCTGTAGACTTCTGACTGGTTTTGGGTTCCGTACCTGAGTTCTAGAGCCGACACCAGTGTTCTATAGTTGTGTCTGTCGGCTGCTGTCAACTGTCCAAGTATTTCCAGTGGTTGTCCCTTCAAGCTCTTTGCCAGATATACAGCTTTCTGCTCCTCTGTCCATCCATTCATCTCTGCCAGTAGCTCAAACTGTGCTCTATATGCTTCCCACGGTGCATTCCCATCATATTCCTGTGGCTTCCTTCGCACTGGATCACTCCTATTACTGACATTCACATCTGGGATGTGACTTCTAACGGGACTGAATATGTCTGCATTAGGGTTTAGCTGCGGGCTCTGTAAGGGGCTTGCCATTGTCTGGGGCTGATTAAGCTGATGGTCAATGTATCCTCCTTGTGTAAAAGACAAAAAGTCGTCCTTTAACGTATCTAATTCGCTTTTAAATTTACTAATGTTTTCCATTTGTACTTCTTGCCACTGTTGTCGTCTCTCTTCTTGTTTCTTTTCTCGTTCTTCTTGTTTATTTTCTTTTTCCTCCAACAACTGCTGTAATTTCTCTTCTTGTTTATTTTCTTTCTCCTCCAACAACTGCTGTAATCTCTCTTCTTGTTTCTTTTCTTTTTCCTCCAATAACTGCTATAATCTCTCTTGTTTATTTTGCTGTTCGAGCTGCCATTGTTGTAGGTTTTCTTGCAACTGCTGTTGTCTCTAAAAGAAACAAGAAGGAAACGGAGACGTAAAAATATATAAGACGGTCACAACGTGACGGGGCCAATATAATGTGTAATTGAACTGCGGAGAGAGAATATTGTTGAGCACGTGAGATGGTCGTTGTGAATTATAGCGTTTGTTATAGCGCGACTGTTGAAATTAAGTGTATCGCAAAGTTGTATTCAGAAAGAATAAACCAGTTTTATTTAAGAAAGGACTTGTATCGGTAAAATTCTTCGGAAATAATTTTTACGGAAAATTAACTAACGAACGGAGACGAAACAAATTGGTGTCAGAGAGTGGGACAAAAAAAATGGAAACCAGAGGCGGAAAATCAAACTACAGCTCAGCAGACTTGATGGCAGCAATACAAGAGCAGCAAAAGAAACAAGAAGAACGAGAAAATAAACAAGAAGAGAGATTACAGCAGTTGTTGGAGGAAAAAGTGAACTGCAGTCACAGGGTATTGTTGAAGTTAACGTTCGTTCGTTATAGTGTTTGTTTTAGCGCGAATATTGAAACTAAGTGTATCGTAAAGTTGTATTCGGAAAGAATAAACCAGTTTTATTAAGTAAGGACTTGTGTCGCTAAAGTTTCGTCGGAAACGAAGTTACGGAAAGTTAATTAAGTTACTCACTATCTACACACACATTACATTCCGTCACGTTGTCCCCCTCTTATATATACCAGACTACCCTATATCTAGTAAATACTAGAGCATTCGCCAAGGTACAGGATAGTTCTAGAAAATAGGTGGCGCCACACCAGTCACGTGACCTCGATGACGCAACAATACTTTATATTTATATCCCATGTTGTGCTACACAGGTTGGCTACTTACCCATATTTTATTTCAAGGCTATGGCTAAAGGTTATAGCCACTTTTAGCTTTTTTGCAATACTGACCTTTATCATGAGGCAGTGTACAATAGGTTGGAAAAAATATTCTCCACAAACTAAAAAAACAACAACTGATATGTATCAGAACTTTAAATGTGATACTAAAGATTACTGAGTACAGATGAATCGTTGTCATGGTTAGTGTCATAAACGTATGATCATTTCAGTGTGGTTACTACTTAATTCTGCTTTTTAATTACTAGATTCTAAGTACAAATCCGTTTATATTTGGTCAAAACAAGGGACAGTCCAAAGTTATTGTAATGTGATATCGTACCAGCATGAGCAACATTTACCGTTTGTCAGCAAAACTAACGAGTTTTATACGTAACGTTACGTTACTAACTGGCTCGTGACTTTTAAGACTGGCAGTGAACAGAGGTTGACTTTTTCTTAAAAAATAATAATATGTGGCTTATAGCAAGGTATATAAACTCCAGTCCTTAGCTTGAATCTTCACTATTACATTCCCAGACAATTGAGAGACACAAGGGATAGCAGAAATATTTCATATCAGTAAACACCCTGGGTCATCACTATAAATAAATACTTCTTCCCGGCCACCAGCCTTCCAGTAATTCTTATGTAGACATCGTATTCATTAACTTGGCTTGTATCTTTATGTTATATATTTAGTTTAATGTCGTCATTTCTCAGTTCTCTTATATTTTAGCTCTTTTATTCTTTAATAGCAAGCTCATTGTTTGTTAATGTCCCATCTGTTTCAAAGGGTAAACAAAATTAACTAGTTTCTGTTTTGCATTTTTCTTGAGTTTTGTATTACTATGTTTTATTTAGTATGGGTATGTTAAGGCGTACCGAATTTATTAATTTGGCAATATTGAGAAGTTTTGTGTTATTCCCTAGCTATATCTGTGTTTAGTATTATTTTAAGATCATTACTTAAGATAAATTGACCTTAAAAATTATTGAGATAATTAACGTTAACTTTAAAGTCTCTCGGAACAAGTCCAAAGAAAAGGAGGGAAGAGTGTGGTAATTTTGCTCACCTTTAGTTTTTTCCTGTAATATTGAACGTTCGTGTAATATTTTCAGACGTTAGTTCTTTGTGATACTTCATTCTTCACCAGTATCTTGATATTAGAAGACTTCTGTATAGAACACCAGCCATAGATAATCTTCGTGTTCTAATGTTATTGTTTAGCTATAGATTCGTGGAAGCTTATCTTTATACGTTTCTAGTCTAGTTTTTTCACAAGAACACAGAGAGGTCATTTTACAACATTGTGTGCGAGTGGTTAAAGAAATGTTGTTTCCTTTTTTTTTACTTTATTTGTATTTTGGAATCTCGGTATTTTTCTCAGTCTTGCACTGGTTGTCTCATAACTCAACATTGATAGAGAACGGTCTTGAACTGATTGTCACATAACTCAACAGTGATATAGAACAGTCTTGAACTGGTTGTCACATAACTCAGCAGTGGTATAGAAAAGTCTTAATTTGGTTGTCACATAACTCAGCAGTGGTATAGAACAGTCTTGAACTGGTTGTCACATAACTCAGCAATGGTATAGAACAGTCTTGATCTGGTTGTTACATAACTCAGCGGTGATATAGAACAGTCTTGAACTGGTTGTCACATAACTCAGCAGTGGTAGAGAACAGTCTTGATCTGGTTGTTACATAACTCAACAGTGATATAGAACAGTCTTGAACTGGTTGTCACATAACTCAGCAATGCTATAGAACAGTCTTGATCTGGTTGTTACATAACTCAGCGGTGGTATAGACCAGTCTTGAACTGGTTGTCACATAACTCAGCAGTGGTAGAGAACAGTCTTGATCTGGTTGTTACATAACTCAACAGTGATACAGAACAGTCTTGAACTGGTTGTCACATAACTCAGCAGTGGTAGAGAACAGTCTTGATCTGGTTGTTACATAACTCAACAGTGATACAGAACAGTCTT
>NW_013666580.1:266328-271442 GCF_000517525.1 Limulus polyphemus | reverse complement strand
ACTAAGGAAGGGGCAGTGTTACGACAGCAGAAGTCACGTGATGCTGCTAACACGTGCGTGATTGAATTTCTCGAATGATCATGAATGATCAGGGAGTCCGAGTGTATTCCAGACGCTCCCTTCGTTGGTATTTAAGCCTGGAAGAGAAAACCAACAATTAATGATTGAATAAAGAGAGTTCCGGGTGATTTACGATTCTGTTTCGAGCTAGTGGGTGTTTCCGAGATTGTGAATCGTTGTGATTTATAGCGCGTATTATAAAAGTAGTTAAGTTTAAAGTGACAAGAAACGTACTGATTGTGAATTTACTGTGTGCTAAAAGTTTGTATCGAGGAAGAATAAACTGGTTTAATCAGGAAAGAACTTGTATGGCTGAAGTTCCTCGAAAAGAATTTATACCGGAAATTATCAAACAAGCAGATACGCAACAACTGGTAGAGCGGGTGATACTTAGAGATTACATTATGTTGAATGGGAGTGGTCAGTCATATGGGAAGCATTGGCTGTAACGAGTAAATCCAGTATTTTTCGTTAAGTAAAAACTTTAGATAAGGACTACACAGCAGGTTGGTTGACCGGAAGCTATTTTAAGGGAAGAAAACCAGTCGATAGATTCACGAGTCCAATAGATGGCAACCATACAATGTCCTAATGTGTTTTTGTTCAGTCTGTTTATTTTTCCATTTAATTTAGTTAGGATAGCTAAATTCAATATTACTTTGTAATCTATTCTTATTCTCCTGTTCTAAAGCGGATATACCTAATATACCTTGACGAATTCAGCTTAACCTGAGAATATCATTCATGCATAACAAATGAATCGTCCCAGTAGGAGGGTCTTGTATTTACAATATTTTATTTTTTTAATTATAAGTATCTATTTTTTTATTTATAATAAAAATAATTTTAAAAACTTTTCTTCTATAGTAGGTATTATAAGGAAGGATGTAATAATTATACTTTAAAAATAATCAGAATTGGTTAGGAAACGTTTTTTAAAGACCCAAAAGAATGGATCACATTTAGAGTTTTTGAACAAATGTAAGAGATTGAGATTGACACCAAAGTTTCTCCTAATTAAGACATGTAACGAAAAATTAAAAGATAGTAACTACTATTATAAAGCACAGCAGACGATTTTGGAAAATAATAAAATACAATTTAAGAGTAGACATAATAAAAAATGTAGAGTAAACTTGTGGCTTAGAAGAGATTTATAAACCTCATTATAAAGTAAACCTTGCATAGAAACAGCGAATAATGAACATTAAAACAAACCGGATTCAGCCACTTAAATAAATTAAATTATTTAAAAATACCAGAGAGTGCTGTCAAAACATTCATTGATGATCCAAATAAAGTTATACAAAACGTACCTCGGTATATGTTCACAGATATAGAAAATAACGTATTATCTAGAGAATTAGTTTCCAATATCACCATTAAAAGTTAGCTATTGTAATTATGTTGTATGTTTGAAAAACTCATGAAAAACTAAAGGACAATCTTATGTATATAAAAAATGGAAGAAATTTTGATAAGTATTGTAACACAAATATCAAGGTCAACCATTAACTCATGTTTATTCGTATAAAAGAAAATTTAATATAAATATGGAAGAAACTAAAACTATTAACTGTTTAAGTCAAAACAAAGAAATAGTTATAATTAAACAAGAAAAATGGAATGGCATACTTATTTTGAATGGAGAAGTTATAAAGTTATCATTTAGAAAACTTGATTTTGATCCACAAGCGAAGTTTAATGACAAAGATATTTGTTAAAATTAAAGAAACATTAAGTTATTAATAATACAGTATTCAAACATATTAGACTGAGAAGTATATATTTTGTATGGTTTACTAAAAATTCAAAAATAATTTTCCCATTAAGCGATTAGTATCGAACCTGGGCAATTATAAACAGAAATTTTGAGGTTTTGTAACTTTTTATTAAAGTATTTGGAAAGAATAAATGTACGGTAAGAATAATTTTCAGATCTCTAAAGAGTTGGTGGATTTATGATTTGATGAACAAGTTTTTTGAGCAACTTTTAATATCGAGTATGTACCCTAGTGGAACAGTGGTATGTCTGCGGATTTACAACGCTAGGAACCGGGTTTTGATACCCGTGATGGGCAGAGCACAGATAGCCCATTTTGTAGCTTTGTCCTTAACCTCAAACAAACAAACAAACATTATCGAGTATTTGTATACAAATAATATGTTTTGTTTCTTTATAGAAATACAAATGTTTTTATTAGATTATCAACTCTTGACTACTTTGAAATATCATTACAAGTATAACAGTATTTATGAGCAAACACATGTTGTTGCTGTGGCCCAAAATTAGAAACATAGTTTAACAAACATTTTTTGGGTTATCATGAAGAAAAGTAGTTGAGTATAACCGTCCAGAGGATTATAAACGTGTTAGATACCAAATTATAATACTGTTGATATTGTTACGTCTCCGTTCGTTAATTAACTTTCCGTAACTTCGTTCCGACGAAACTTTAGCGACACAAGTCCTTACTTAATAAAACTGGTTTATTATTTCCGAATACAACTTTACGATACATTTATTTTCAACATTCGCGCTAAAACAAACGCTATATCAACGAACGTTAACTTCAACAATACGTCTCTCTCTGACTGCAGTTCGATTACTCACTATCTACACACACATTACATTATTATTCTCCCGTCACGTTGTCACCCTCTTTTATATACCAGACTACCCTATATCTAGTAAATACTAGAGCATTCGCCAAGGTACAGAATAGTTCTAGAAAATAGGTGGCGCCACACCAGTCACATGATCTCGATGACGCAACAATATTTTTAAGAAACAAGAACATGTGAATCTATTTTAGAATATTTAAATAAACAACATACTGGTATTTAGATTACAGTTGATGAAAAAAATAACCCAAGTTTGTTTTTCTTTGAAAATTGATATTAACAATTATGATGACCATTTAAAATTATGAACATATCATAGATCAAACAGATGACTCTCTTAAGGTAGCCAAATGCCTCGTCATCTAATTAGTGACGCGCATGAATAGATTAACAAGATTCCCACTGTCCCTATCTACTATCTAGCGAAACCACAGCCTTTAATTATATGTGTACACCCCCTCGTAAAATGGGCCACGACGTTCAAAACTTATTTAACACCAGCCTCCACCAGCGCCCTGACCATCTGACCATGCCGGGCTTGATATGGCTAAAGATAATTGTATTATGAGAAATCAAAATCAAAAATGTTTTGAAACCAAACTCTCTTCACATTTCGGTGGGCGTGGCTTTAAAATCAGTGTTGTGAATAGATACATTTTCAAAATGAAGGAGAAAATTAATAAATTTCAACGATCTTACTTTGTTTTTGGGTATGTTTGTTTTCGATATGGATAGATTATGTTGGATCAACCACGGATCGTTTAGAGCAGTGTGTAAATAAGTATTTGAAGATTAATGTTTGTAATCTGTAAAGATATGCTGCTATTTACACTAAGAATGTGCACGAAAACAACTTTAAAATTATTCAGTTCAAACAACGAACAAAATGCAAGAACCAAAGAAATGTTAGCTATCAGGAAACTGGATCCAAAATTGATAACTATAAATTAGCCAGCAGTTGGAGTCTAAGGAGTAGATAAAACTGTGAAAAGCAATATCTCTTAATTATTAATTCTAATAAAAAGTAAATCTTAAAGCGATATTTTATTTCTTTTTATCGAATTGTTCAGTCATTTGAGTTTCCTGATCTCGTATTTTCCCTAGACCAAACTGCACCTCTCTTCAGGAAGAACATGAAGTTCCAAGTAATCTTCCTAAGAAGCATTCATGCTTTAGGTAATTGATTTTTTTTATTTCTAGTACAATGACATACTGTTTTTTTATTTCATACAATTTATATTGTGTTTGCTTAGTTAAAGTTACAATTCAGTAGAATGTTCAAATTAAACGTGTTGCTCTATATACACGTCGGGCCGAGTGTAAGATCATAGTTCGCGTCCCATTAGCAAAAAACTCTCTCCACACATTTCGACCAGATAAGAGTATACCAAGAGTAGGGGATGGGCTCTGTTGACTAACTGCCTTTTCTCTAGTCTGTGATCTCCAAATTAGGATCGACTACGTGCTATTTTATAGTTTGGCGCAAAATTCTAAAACTTACTGCCCCCCCCCCCCCAAAAAAAAAACAATGACCCAACGGTAAGTCTGCAGGCTTACGACACTAAAAATCGGATTTCGATCCCCGTAGTGGGCAGAGCCCAGGTATCCCATTGGGCAGCTTGTGCTTAAAGAGACAAACAATCAGTTAAAATTACCAACAATTGTACATATGTTAGTTATTTTAATTTTTTAAGTAGCCTATGCCGACAAGAATTCATTAACAACAACACTATAGTACTGTGGAAGCTCAATTTACGAGTTTTACTCTATAAAAACACGTTTGTAATATAATTTTGTAAATTTTATAAAGACTTAATAATTTTAGGCTTAAGATTTCGGAAGATTGTCATCGCTTTGATGGTACTTTTTGTTTGTCACATAATATTTAAGTGTAGAGTAGCCAGTTATCAAGATTGGTTTCGATTCTCATGGTGATATACTGCCATATAAGTATATATATATATAAATAAATTCAAAAAAGAAAAAAATGACTATATCATAAGGAAAAATAGCGTGTTCATTGTTACAAATTTTACAATACCTACAACACAATACAATTTCTAATTTTCAACATTAAAATATTAGTGAATAAACTGATTTGTAATCTGTTTTGTTGCGTGGTTTCTTTCTTTTTTCATGTTCACGTAATTTTATACATACAAGGGTAAGTTTAGTGCAAATAGTAATCTATCAGTATATTTGATGCATATGTTCCTTCCTTCCACAAAGTAAGTCATCACTAAGCCTTTCTACACTGAGTTGGTCTTTGGGGGATTGTTAGTATAGTTTCTTGACAAATTTGTCCACTAAAGAGGAGCAAGTCTTTTGTAATTAATAATATTGTTGCGTCAGCGAGTCACGTGACCACTGTGGCGCCCTCTAGCTTCTAGAACTATCTTGTTCTTTCGGGAATGCTCTAGTAATTGCTC
>NW_013666580.1:258605-265422 GCF_000517525.1 Limulus polyphemus | reverse complement strand
CACGATCTTCTTTCTAGTTCAGAGTCTCCTTGATATCTAGCGAGTTAACTTAAGTCGATGTACGTACAATTGTCGACAGGCTAGCTAGCTTTGTCAGACACTGAATTGTTGGACGTCGAGGTAAGATAATATTTTCATAAAACCACTAATGGTCGATGAGAATTCAGTAATATTTTCGGGAAGATACTAACGTCCGATGAGAATCCACTAACGTTCGAAATTTATAACTGTTCCTGGTCAAATATCGTATATTTTCCGGTTTATAAGGGTTAGTAAAATCACGGTTTATAGCATACACGGTTATAATAGGTTCCTAGCAGACTTGTAAGCTCTCTTCTTTTGTCCTTGGTCTTTATATGTGGCCGGGAAATGTCTTTCTCGAAAGTTCGGACAACAATACTAGACTATATTTAACCGGTTACCGAAGTGGATATATTGTCGATTCTTGCGTTCACGAATATTCTACAATCTTGGAGAATTGGCGGGAGTTTCGCAATACGTAACTAACACTGTAAGCTAGGCACGTTTTTAAATATAAACTCATTCCAAACAAACGTTGTCATTAAAATAAATATATTACAAATTCGTTATACGTAATACATATCTGACACTGTAAGTTTCGCATATTTTTAAATACAAATTTAATCTAAACAACATTCATATTAAAAATAAATACATGACAACAAATGCGTTACACTGCATAAGTTGTATTTTTAAAATTTAGATAGCGTTTTTATTTTTCTCAATAAAACGAATATCTTCATTCAGGAAGGAACTTATTGAAATAACACCTACAAAGTGTTAAAATGTGCACTTTTCGAAACTTAGATACAAAAAATAAAGTAATACGTCAGAAGGTATATAATGCTAAAACCAGGTAGGCACAGCATGGATAGACCACTGTGCAACTCTGCTCTTAACACCAAATCGAAATATAGTACAAGGGCAATGTTACTGATTGTGGTTTATGCAAAAGGTTCTGAAAGTTTTCAATTATTACAACCATCATTTCATTACATAATAATATCCGAATTAATTTTACTGATATGAATAACAAAATGTGAGAAAAAGTGTGATATCAGTTAGAAAATGATATATTTCTGCTTTTACTTTTTTGCATCCAATGTTTATAACATTTATTTCTTTATCAAAGATGCCTGCGTTTTTAATATAAGTAAACATTAAATATTTTAACCAATCAAAGTTTTCATCCGATATTGTGTTTTATATTTTTGCAGTTCTATTGCAAGACACTTCTCAAGTAAACTTTTCCTTCTGTCAAACAACAGACGGTGAAGATGGCATTTGCGTCAGAGAATCTTACTGCCGAACATTACGTGCGAGCAGTACTAAACAGATGTGTAACGAAATTCGTGGCGTCAGGGAAGTTTGTTGTCCTTTCACTTTAAAGCCCTCGACTGAGTCCACTCAACCTCCAACAACACCACCGCCACCTTCAAGTCTTCCTACTCAGATTTCACCACATAAAAAATCTGAACAGTTGAGAAAATATGAATATCTAAATGAAGAATGTGAGATTTTGAATTTTCTTGTCATTAAACATTATGCTGTATTATCTACTATATGTTAACAACTAATACTTTTGTTTGATGTTTGGATTGAATAAAGATTATGAAGTTAACCAATGAAAACAGAGCTAATTATGTTTAAATATCTCATCAGTTGCCACTAGTTACACAAGTTTTATTGTAGGTAATATCTGCTGCTAACATGAGATGCATTACATTCTAAATACCCTTCTTTATATATGCACATTATAACAGAGCATTATTCGTTATTCTAAATATTTCTTTGTTTGTTTCACAGTCTGTGGACCAGTAACTAGTGCGTATGTCGGTGGAAACGATACTTCAGTTAGCTATTGGCCTTGGATGGCAAGTATCACTTTATCTTGGATATAACTATAAGGGAAAGATAACGTAGTTGAATAAAGTTTTAGAGTTACCGTGTAATAACACATATAAATGTTAGATATACACGACTGTTTTAATTTAAGTATAGCGCGAGTGTTAAATTTAGTTATTTTTAGGAGCAACAGTTTATCACAGATTTGTTTATTTTAACTGTACGAATCACGTATTTAAATAAATAACACAAGGTAATTTCAAACATACACTTTTTTTTTCTCTTTTCTCGCACATTTAACTTCAGCTCACCGGTGCTGGATTTCTTGTTTAGTTCAGCCTCAGGTGCTAAGTTCTTTATGGCTAATGTTTCTTTTAACCGTAGCCATCGCTCATTTTCAACCTTTCCAATAATTTCTAATTGTTCAGTTTTTATTCATGCATTTCTCTTTATGTCGGAAAATGTTTACGAGTTCTGCATATTTTGGCACACTATGTTCTTTAACTCAATCACTAAGCCTCATCACCATCTGTAGACAACATGTGATCGGTCCGCCTTACATATTCTGTCTTTGAATACAAAATAGTTCCTTATTCTGTATACTGGTTTAAGTACCACACGTAGTTCAACTTGTGGGTGAACATTACAAACGATAATCTTTATATTTTTCTTGATTTTCAAAGCATGTGCTCCAGTAAATGGTAGTGTCATATACGCAATCTTTCTTGGAACATTATCTTTCTCTTCCTTACGGGTGACAGCTTTGTTCATATAATCGTTGTTAAATCGTGTTAAAACTTTTATTGGGAAGTTATTCAAACACAAGTAATTTTGATGTTTTCCACTTCATTTTTAAACAGTTCAACATTACTACTTAGTTTATGAGCTCGATATACGACAATTCTAATTAGATTATCTTTGAAGTTATTATGTATAATACTATTATAGTTAAAATAAAACCCCGAAAATGTAGGTGTTACGTCTCCGTTTGTTCGTTAATTTTCCGTAAAAATTCTTACCGAAGAAACTTTACCGATACGAGTCCTTTCTTAAATAAAACTAGTTTATTCTTTCTGAATACAACTTTGCGATACACTTAATTTCAACAGTCGCGCTATAACAAACGCTATAATTCAAACGAACGTCTCATGTGCTCAACAATATTCTCTCTCCGCAGTTCAATTACGCACTGTTCCGTCACGTTGTGACCGTCTTATATATACAAGACTAACATATATCTAGTAAACGCTAGGGCATTCATGAAGGAACAGGATATTTCTAGAAGTCAATGACGTGTTACTAGCGTCATGTGACCCCGATGTCGTAACATAGGTTTATGGTAAATTTCGATTTCAAATTTATCATCATTTTTCTTAACTAGAATGTCTAAAAACGTTATCATACAATCTTTCTTTTTCTACCGTGAATTTAATATTATTATGTTGTTTATTCTGATAATTCAAAAAAATATCTACTTGTTCTTCACTCTCAAATACCGTAAATGTGTCGTCCACGTATCTTTTATACACCATCGGTTTAATTTCCTTTGGATATTCTTCTACCATTTCTTTTCCTTAAAACACATAAATACATTAGTTAATATGGGGGCCAAACAGGAACCCATACTAACTCCATCTTTCTGATCATAAACCTTACCATTAAACAAAAAATGTGATTATTTTATAGCTATAACCATTAATTCGTGGAATATCTCTAAGTATTTCAATAAAACTACCCCTTTTTCATATAATAACGTTTTACATACCTCAATGGCTTCATCTAATGGTATGTTAGTAAATAATGATTCTACATCAAAACTTACAATTACTACATCCTTATCAAATTTTAAATCCTTAATATTGTCCACAAATTCAAAGCTATCTTTCAGAGTATATTCATTATTAATCAATTCTTTTAAACCTTTGCTTAAAAATTTTGATAATTTGTGATTATAGCAACCAATGTTGGATACAATAGGTCTCATTGGACAATTGTCTTTATGAATTTTTGACAATCCATACAATATACACGCATGCGAACCATTAGGTTTTATTTCTTTATAAATATCTTCTGTAATGATGTTTTCTTTTTTCACTTTTAATAAGTATCTAATCAACTTATTTTCTCTGGTTTTGATGAGATCTTTTTTTTAATGATTTTAAATTTACTTTTGTCCTGAATAGTTTCCTCAACCTTGTTGTTATAGTCTTCCTTATCCATAATGACTACTTTGTTACCTTTACCTTTATCAGGCTTCGTAATCAATATCTCTTTGTTCGTACTTAACTTTATCAAGGCTTGATTTTCTAACCAACTAATATTCCATGGTTTAGAAATCAAGTTGTAACTTTGTAAACCATTTAAACCTATACTAGTAATACGTGTACACATATTATCAAAATTAATTTGAGAGATGAATTAACCTTACAACACCTAAGATGCTTTGATAAGAGTTCAAATAAATAATTATGAAATTCCAATTTCTTAGGAGTGATTGCAAATCCTAATCCTTTAGATAACTTTAGGCCTCAGTTAGGCTATTTATAAATACGAGTCCAAAATGTAGTTCAAGTAAGAGAGCACCTAAAAACATGGACGATACAATCAAGCTGGCAGAAGAGTATATGGAAAACCATGGATGGAGTATAAAAAACAATTTAAAAATAACCAGTTAAAGTTGAAACCAGGGGTGGCTGACCAGAAGCAGAATACCCTCAAATACAACAAGAAGTAAAATACAAATGGGAGAAGAGATGCTATGCTTGTTATAAAATGTGGCACCATTGCAAGTGAGTCACCAACAAGCAACTGCAAAACTCTCAACATAAAGCAGCTGTTGAAGTGGTACTTCAAGAGGGAAGAAGAGCTAAGCGTTGTGGCTGTCATAGATGCAGAACTAGAAGTCGGTGATTTTGTCATAGAAGATGAAGACTTATTAGACTTAAGACCATTGGATGAAGATGAGATGTATGAAGACGTCAAAATCAGAGAAGAACTGACTGGCAAGCGGAAGAAAGAGCTACAAGATCTACTGCGCTAGTGTGCAGATGTTTTCACAGATAGACCTGGCACGACAGGTCGTGTACAACACGAGATAGAGACCACGACCAGGAAACCAGTCAAGGCGAAGCCATACTATAGGCCCTATGGGATAAAAGACCCGATCGAGCAGAAAGTCGATGCAATGTTAAAAGCTTGAATCATTGAGCCTTCAAAGTCAGCCTACTGTTCATCAGTCGAAATTGTGAAGAAGAGGGATGGCTCAAACTGCTTCTGCATAGACTTCTGGAAGCAGAACCTCGAAACGGAGACAAGTTCTTTATCCAAGATCGACCTCAATAAAGCTTATTGGCAAATCCCGATGTAGACAGAGTTTAAAGACAAGACAGCCTTTGTGATAGCAGATGGGTGATATCACAAACATCGAGCATTATGTGGACGACATTCTGACTCGTACAACCAGATGGAAATACCGCCTGAAGAAACTCGGAGAACTGTTTGGATGAGTGAGGCCAACAAGTCTGACCATCACAAGGACACTTTTGATATCTCGATACTCATTGATGTACACAATTTTCTTATGTTAAACATTCTTGACCAGAAAAAGCAAAGAAACATAGTTCAGAGTTGTTGGACAAGAATTTCTAAAACCTGAAATATATATTTGGCATTTTATCAGATTAATTTAACTTTCATTTTGTAAGGAATTAGGATTCTTAAATTTAATGCACAGTTAATGAAGTAGTCAAAGGTTCCATGTCGCAATATGGTAACTGACGAACGCACAATAGCCCTGTAGCATAATTTCAATTATGGAAAGCTCTATTGTAATGCTGTCTTGTCCAAGGCACGCCCCTCCTCCCTGAAACTTTCTAAAATCCATTTAATGCATGAGAATGGCAAATTCTCAACACCCATTTCAAAAGTCCAGTCGCACAGAAATCCAAAGGTGCTGCATCCATATGTATTCGAATGGAGTAGCATGAATACTAATTTACTTCTCCAGCTGCTTGAGGTATGCAATGGTTGAACAAGAAGCATAACTAGAAACTTTATCATGGTGAAGCTATACCCTGTTGGATTCGTTTCGGAGATCTTTCTTGATTATGTTGCGTACTGTTAACTGGAACACATGGACGGCTTTTGCTACTGAATTTTGTGATAATGGATTCTCACAGCTAGAGTACAAGTTGGATGGACCCGGTATCTCATATTTCTCCATATTTCTTTGTTTTGTAATGCTATTAATTATCAATAACGATATTTCAGTGTTGGAAATTCTAAACTCCCGACTCGAACACACCTTGAAGATTGAGTTTAAGAACATTTTACCTCAGAAAGGCCTGTTGCATACGCATCTCAAAAGTGATAAATTTTCGATAGTATCGCATTGCAAGCTTACTTAACAGCAAACAATGTGAAAATGCAGTGCTGATACAAGCTGTTTCACCACGACTGTATATCAGTTGTGGTTGTCACGTGAATGCTGATTTACGTGTTCAAAATATTTTTAATATAAGGTACTTAGCCTCTATTATAACCTATAACAGAAAAATATCAAGGTCTTGCCAAATTATGGTGTCCATTCTGAAAAATGCAATAATGCTATACCCAAAGTTACATAAGTTATCATAGTAGTACAGATTTATAGACGATGAGAAAAAATAACAAAAAACGCTGAATAACGATTATATTTTTCTAATCTTCAGGACATTTAACATACTGTGAAAACCATCAAAGAAAGACTAGATATTCATTTATTAAATATGTGAGAGATGGAGAGAAAGTTCGTAACCTAAATCACCTAAACCAATCAATATGTTATAATCATTGTCAATATGTTATTCAGTAATTTACAAGTTACCTTTAATTACTGATTTATATAGCTGGAAATTGTTTTTATCAGATGTTACTAGTAATAGCCTTTAGTTCAACATTTTTATCATTCTCC